>NC_040013.1:51248523-51392525 GCF_000972845.2 Larimichthys crocea | reverse complement strand
TGAAGTTGCTGTAGGTGCTGCACATTTTCTTATCAGCTGAAAGTTGAAAATACAGATTTCTTAGACGGAGACTTTGAGGTTTGACAGTGATCTCTCAAGGACTTAAGCGCACGAACAAAGTCCCACATTATGCAAAAAAAAGGGAATAAAGTCAACAGCAGCAGCCATTAATCGGTGCTGGACAAATATGGACAAAAAAGAAGAAAGAGTCTCACTCATTCCTTGAATTATAATTTTTTACAATCCCTAACAAGAAGTCTTTGATATTACATTTTCAAATCTGACAGGGCCTGGTCTGATTTGGTCCTATAATTACTGTGTTGCTGTCTTATTTAAAGCAAGGACAAAGAAATGTAAAACAATCCTCATCACCTTGATCACCTGTCAAATATAGAACAAGGTCTTAAAACATAATCACGTAAATATCTCTTTTTTTGAACGACAGCTTTGTTCCGTACAAATCATCAAATTACAAAACCAGTGGCAGAGAGCTGCAAAATGACTTTTAATTGGTATAGAAATGTTGCATCTGGTACCTTATTATCAGTTCACTTTGAAAGATGAGAATACGGTATTAATTGTTACCTCTTCATCTTTGCTGAAGTCAAATTCTCTCACTTCCCAACTGTCTGAATAATATCAACACTGCAGCTGAGGCTGTGATTCACAGGCCGGTCTCTTACCTTTTTTCCTCTCCTCACTCCTTTTTTTTTTTCTCCCTCCCTCCTCCTCACACCCTTTGTCCGTCTCCTTCTCGCCCTGTCAGGAAGAATGAGAAGGGCGAGGTGTTGCCCTCGCAGTGGAGGCCACCTTGCTGGCTAAAGACCGCGAAATCCTCCGTCTCCTTGAAAACATCAGCGACTGCAATTCACACTGCAGAAGTTCAAGAGACCTCAGCCAATCAGATCCTAGAGCTGGAACGCCAGCTGGCCTATAAGACAGAAGCTATCGAGGTGAGTGGCTCCAACCGTGGGAAGTGACAGAACATGACGAACACCTCCTCAGTCTTCTGCAGCTCTGATAACTACTAACTCATTGGGACTCTTGTATGAAATAAAACATGCTGCTTCGCCTTTTTCCATTTCAGAGATTAGAAGCTAAACTGCAATCCCAAATGGACTATGAAGAGATTAAAACTGAACTAGGTGATATTTTAGCATAAACTAAATGTCCAACACTCATTCACAATAACCTAAATCCAATAAACTGACTTGCCCTGCCATCTTTGTGTGTGTGTGTGTGTGTGTGTGTGTGTGTGTGTGTGTGTGTGTGTGTGTGTGTGTGTGTGTGCAGTATCCTAAAGGTCATGAAGCTAGCTTCTGCAAACGGCAACTCGTCCAGGGATTGTTTCCTCATGCACCGTCTCACTGATCGCAGAGCTAAGTGACCTTTGGTTTCTTCGCTGTGCTCCCTTTGGTGTCCGGAAAGAAAAACTACAGCAGTGCCATTGAATGCCTCACTGATCGTCATTCATTATAAGGATATCTACAGCCACTGTAATTAATTAATCTAAAATTAACAGCTTTGTGTGTGTTTGTGTGGTAAGGATTCTGCCAAGGCTGCAGGGCTCTTTTGCTGGATAAAGAGGCCTTTCTTCCATCTCACAATACCTGGTGGATAAAGCCCGAATTTTGCACAGCATTGGTAAAACAAATGTTTAATTTTCTTTCTATAAAACCTAGTTTAAATAGTCTGCCACACGTTCTTAACAAGAGGCGTGAGTTTTGTCATCTTCTAAAAACTCTCCTCTACTTCACTGATTGCTTGGTGCTCATTGGTCAGGCTCAATCATTCTCCAGTCGATGTTATTCAGACCTAAATCTCTTTGCATAAAGTGAGCCTGCGAGATGTAGTGTGGGTTATCTGCTAGATAATGTCAGGTGGTTTGATTACATTCATGCTAAAGCCACGCCCCAGCTCTATGTGTTTATATATGAGCTTGTGTTTTTCTGTCATCAGATGACCAGTCTGAGGTGCAGGCAGGGAGACAGGCAGGGAGACAGGCAGGCCACCCGGCTCCCACTCGTCCTCCTCTCAGGTGGATGGCCGTGCCTCCCCCAGCCCCGGCCCCCCCACCCTGGACGGCTCCTCCTCCAGCCACATCTACCACGTCCCTTCTCCGTGTCGCCGTGCTCCGGGGACAGACTCTGGGAGACCACGTCCTTTACAAGCAGCTCCTCTCACCTCACTTTAAAAAGGAGGGCCTCATGGCTTTTCCCACCAGCCCTCTATGCAGCCAAAGTCGCCCTCATGTCAGCCACCCAAGGGTCGCGGGGTCGGGCAGCGTGGATGCAGGCTTGCCCAGCGACCAGTCAGAAAGCGGGAGCTCGACTGCAGGAACGAGGATCAACTGGACACGCGGAAATCGCCTTCCAGGTGAAGGAGCAGCTGCTGAAGCATAACATTGGCCAACGTGTGTTTGGCCACTATGTGCTGGCCCTCCCAGGGCTCAGTCAGTGAGATCCTGGCAAGACCCAAACCCTGAGGAAGCTGACTTGAAAGGCAAAGAAACTTTCATTAGATGAAGCAGTTCCTCTCTGATGAACAGAACATCCTGGCACTTAGACCATCCAGGTCCGCCAAAGAGGTGAGTGGAAAAGACTGTGCGTGACACGCAGGTTCAGGTCTATTTATTTTGTAGGACCAAAACCAACATGAATTCATCTGACTAACAACTTATAGTACTTGTAGCCAAACCTTAAAGTATTCCTTTGTGCTCCAAAACACATCAGTGGAGGCACACAGTGAGTGACATGATCCTTGATTTTCTTGAACATCGGCACTGTAGTTTATTTTGAGGCGATCCCACGCCACACGTCCTGCTGCTGGAAATACTCACTAGAGTGAAAATTCATGTTTGAAAATAGTCCCCAACAATACACTGATGCCTGCTAAAGACTACATGCCCAGCTGTTTGAGGAAATTATGTTTGTGTACAGCATATTGTTGTGACCCCATTTTACAAAGATATAAATCGTCAGGAGGACTTGGTTTCGGTCATTTCATTGATTTGTTGACATACAGTAAGTAGCTTTAGGTAGGTAGGTTAAAGTTGAACCCGCAAGTAGCTGTGCTAATCTAATGGTCATTAACAACAGAGAGTTGATGATTTGAACTCTCACCCTTGGAGTATAGATTGTTTAGATATAATAGTTACACGTGGCTGACACTACAAAAATAAGATCCAGGTTGTTAAAAACAGTTCTTGTGGATTTAACGGAGTGCATAAACTATGACATTCTTAGAGCAGATGTAATCGTGCCATCTTGTTTTGGTGGCTTAACTTCTGGACCCGTGTACGTTCAAACCTTCTAATTTCTTGGACCTCATCCTTGACTTCTTCACGGCTTCCTCTTCCATGTTTGTAGTGTTACTTTTAAACTTTGTTTTCTCCCCAGATTCACAGCTTTTGAAAGTTGAGCCTCCCGTATACTGCAACCTCAGACAGCACGCGCTCAAAGGCAGCCATTGATGTTACCAGTCAAAAGCAAAGCCTTGGAACTGCTCTCTGATCAACATCCCACTCACCCCCCCCCTCCTCTCTCCTCTCTCTCTCTCTCTATCTCTTTCTGTTACCCTCTGTGGCAGGGAGCATCACTCCGCGCATCCGAACTCCTGAAACTGGGTCAGACGACGCCATTAGGAATATCCTGGAGCAGGCCAAGAAGGAGATCCAGTCCCAGAGGGGAGGTAAGGATGGAGTTGCGAGTCATAAGTCATAGTTAAAAGCCTTATTGACTGATTGTTTTTTTTATTTTTTGTTATTGACATGACATTTACTGTTTTTATTATGAATTTCGATCACAATTTTATTTTGAATTTGAGAATGCATCAGTGTGTGGATCTTTTCGTCTAGGCGATGGCAAATCATCTCTGAACAGCTCATCGGGCAGAAGCAGTAACGGTCCAGGGAGCAGCTCTGATGAAACCATAAAGAGCATCCTAAACAGGCCAGGAGGGAGATGGAGGCCCAGCAACATGCACTGATGGAGATGGGTCTGTGGGAGGCCCCCAACTGCCAGCTCAGGAGCTCCGTAGAGCGTTTGGGGCCCCCAGAGCGCTCCAGGGCCATGCCTTTACCCATCTCCATCAACAGGAGGAAGAGGCTGTGTCACGTCTGCATGGCCAACACTTCAGCAGCCCCCAGACACCCCTCAGTGTCCTCTCCCGGCCGCCTTTGTCCAGAACATTTACGCAAAGTCAAATCAGAAATCGGAGAGCAGGCACCTACTTCGACCAGCACTGGTCTCACGAGCGGGGCTCAATGGTACTCAGTGGTGGAGGGAGCTCTCGGCCCTTCAATCAGTCTCACCCTCCTTGTCTTCCTCCTCCTCTGGGCCTTCTGCCCTGCCCCGACCCTGGCCCCGTCTGAGAACGGGGAGTGTCTCCCCAACAGCGAGGAGGCATCCGCTGCTGAGGACGAGCTGGGGCTGGGCCGACCAGTAGAAGTGAAAGTGGAGTCAGACACATCGGTAAGTGGGAGTCTCCTGGTCCTGGTCCAGGAAGGCTTTCTTACTACCCAGCGTACATCCCTCGTGCACTCAAGCCCACCGTGCCACCGCTGACTCCAGAGCAGTACGAGATGTACATGTACCGGAGGTGGACACCATTGAGCTGACCAGACAGGTCAAGGAGAAGCTGGCAAAGAACGGCATCTGTCAAGGATCTTTGGTGAAAAGGTCAGATATTTTTCTTATTAATAAAAGATACATTACAGTTTTTTTTTTATTGCCCCCTTTCTATTTTTTTTCACACTGGATGTTTTCAAATCTTCACACTACGTCTAACACAGAACACGTTTCTGTTTTTTATCTAAGGAACAAAGACACAGAAAGACACATTTGAAGTGCTTCAGTCAAGCTACTGTGTCTCTGTTGAGTTTACATTAGGACATCCTCAAGGTCACTCAGAACAGAGTCAGATGTTCTGTTGTAGTTTGGATCATCGTCTTGTGCACAGCAATTTTTGGCACACACAAGAGTTTGTCTGCTTGTCTCAAAAAAAATAAAAATAAAAAAATAAATAAATAATTATAATATAATAAAATCTGATGAAATGTTATATATGCTTTACACAAGATCCAGCATATTTGAAATATGCCTCTTTCTATAGAATATTATTCTAAAAGCCTTCAGGAGTTTTTCTGCATGTGAGTGAATAAAGAGAGAACAATGGTTTCCTGCTACTTTCCATTTCTTTCTTATCGAGAGGCGTTCTTTTGTAAAACCTTTAGGTTCCCCCATACCACTGTATCCTGCATGTAGATGGTACCCACTGTAGTTCGGTGGCTTTGTTAGTTTTTCCAGACAGATTTCAACAATTCTTTTCTTTGTGTGCTTGTAGGAATTTTGTGGCGTCTGTCTGTGTTCAATCATCAGAATCTAGTCATTAGTCAAATGTGACTGGTTGGGTTAACAAAGTGCAAATACTTTTTCAAACGGGTGATATCAGTGATCAGTGATAGGTTTGTTCTCTAAATGAATGAAATATGGAGGAAAAAATCAGGAAGAAAGAAATGTGAATTTACAATACTGTTTTATTTGCTTGATTCGCTTTATTTCTTCCCTGAATGCTAATACTGTTTATTCTGTGTCGGCTTTGTTAGATCTGCTCCAGAAATACATCTCTATTTCCAGTCCCAGGCAACTTCATTATTCGTTACATTTTAATTTACACTGATGACATTAAGTCTCGATTCTCCATCTTGGGCTTTTTTTGCGAGAGGTTAATCATATTCATGAATGCTTGACTGCCAATTTGACCGTTGAAAATAAAATATTCCACTTAAAATGTTCCACTTTTGTTGAAGATTCTCCCGCAGTTTTATGTTTTCAAATTTTTCTGGGACTTTCAGATGTGTGTTTTTTGTCGGAGATTTTATTTATAATATGAGGGGAAAAAAGGCAAAGACAAAAAATGACATTACTTTAAAAAATGTTTTCTGTTGTTTGTAAACACATACTCTGGATTAATTAATGATACAACAATATAAATCTCATGCTGGCTGTGATGAACATGATCACTACTCACTACCTCTTCTTCATATAATGCATTGCAGCTCTCGCTGAGTTAAGTGACTGGATTAAAATAGACTTGTTATAAACATTCATGATGTATTGCTTCCCTCTAGTGGTTGTTTGAAAGTGCACTTGAAACTTGTATATAGAGGTTATTCATGCTGTTTGTCACTGGAGCTTTTTTAATATATATATATATATATATAAATATCTATATCTATATTTATTATATATATATATATTATATCTATATGCACCAATTTTTTTTCATATACTTGTGAACATAATAGTCCTGTCTATTCTTTACCTTGGCCAATAAAACTGATTCTCAGGTGTATCTCTGAGGCCATGTGTTAAGATCAAATAGATTTTTATTATTTGTGATAATATTTTGGAACTACTATATTTGTGTTGTAGTGTTCTTAACATTGCAGATATACAAACTATATATTAATCTGTACTGTGTGGCGCAGGTGCTGGGGCTTTCTCAGGGCAGTGTGAGCGACATGTTGTCTCGGCCCAAACCTTGGAGCAAGCTAACCCAGAAAGGCAGGGAGCCCTTCATTCGTATGCAGCTGTGGTTACTGGACCAGCTAGGTCAGAGCCTCAGCCAGCCCCCGAACCAGGGCCACGCTCAGGGTGAGCCTGCAGCTTACACATTCACATCAACAGAGTCTGACAAGCAAGAATCACACTTGAGATGCTTCAGTACTAACATAATAAATGTAGAACTGCAAAAATGTAAAATTGTTCTAGTATTTCACCAAGTGGGACTTCCTCAATAACTATATCTAGGCTATAGTTTTAATGTTAATGTTTTCCTCCAGAAAAAAGTCCAGTGACCGCCCAGTCCTCGCCCTCCCCACCTCCCAGCCCAGCGGAAAGCCACCCCAGTCCACTGGTTGAGCCTGTCAGCCTCTCCCTGGAGAGCAGCAAGGAGAATCAGCAGCCTGAAAGCTTGGGCCTGGGGTTGCCGCCCCACCCAGAGGGAGGGAAATCTACTCCCAGCCTCATGGCCCTGCATCAGCCCACAAACCCGCTGGGTATCCAGGAGCTGGTGGCCATGTCTCCGGAACTAGACACCTACGCCATCACCAAGAAGGTCAAGGAGGTGCTAACAGACAACAACCTAGGTGGGTCAAAGTTCACACTTTGGTGTTATGCTGATGAATCCAGACACAAGTGCTACATAGACTTTGTATGTTTGTTTCCCACAGGCCAGCGTCTTTTTGGGGAGACCATCCTGGGTCTGACTCAAGGCTCGGTGTCTGACCTGCTCTCCAGGCCCAAACCATGGCACAAACTCAGCCTGAAAGGCAGGGAGCCGTTTGTCCGCATGCAGCTGTGGCTCAATGATCCTCACAATGTAGACAAGCTGAGGGCCATGAAGAAGATGGAGAAGAAAGGTGGGGACCCAGAGTGTATACTGTATTGTCTTTCGGTACATGTTTGAGAATTTCTTGGTGTTTTGTAGTCCCCTCACTCTGAATGTCACTGTCTTCCTTCCAGCCTACCTGAAAAGGCGGTATGGGCTGCTGAGCACTGGCTCAGACAGTGACTCACCCAGCACTCGTTCTGAATGTGTGAGTCCGGCCTTGGCCTCGCTGGACCTGTGTCCCTACAGCCAGGTGAAGAAACCTCGGGTGGTGCTGGGAGCTGAGGAGAAAGAAGCCCTGAGGAAGGCCTACCTCTTGGAGCCCTACCCCTCTCAGAACACCATTGAGATACTGGCCTCCCAGCTCAAACTCAAAACCAACACAGTCATCAACTGGTTCCACAACTACAGGCCAGTCCACCTTTTCTTATGGCTACCTCGCTTGTTTTTATCACTGCTATATTTTGACTAGCTAACGGTAGTGTTTGTGTGCAGGTCCAGGATGCGACGGGAGGTACTGATGGAGGGTCTGCCAGACAATGATACAGATGCTGAGCACCACAGCTACTCCCCCTCAGTGACGCGGAGCCCCCACTCTGATGGAGAGGAGAGGAGGCTGCAGCAGCCCTCAGGACACATCCAGTCCAGCCTCCCTCTTAGCGCCAACACAGCACTCCCTCATGTCAAACAAGAGGCAATAGACAGGGAAGACGAGGGGGTGGAGGAAAGGGAAGGCTCCATGAAACAGTCGAGAGTTCAGTGTTTTTCCACAGCCGTACAGTTCCCGCTGTTGAAAAGTGAACACGAGGACTCCATCGCTGGCTGCCGTGAACCCCACTCGGCTCGCCAGAGCCTGAGGCAGGAAGAGGGGATGAGCAGCCAGGCTCAGGGGCTCTACCATGTTGCAGTCTCCATAGATGGTCCCCAGAGAGCCAACCAGTCCAGGCACGAGGGAGAAGACTCCGGAAAGTCACCCGTCGACCCGGTCAGCTTCAAGGCTTCGTCAGAGCCCTGCCGCAGCAGCCTGGAGGTTTCCCTCAACTCCCCGTCCGCTGCATCCTCACCCGGCCTCATGATGTCAGTGTCCCCAGTCCCTTCCTCCTCCGCCCCTATATCACCCTCGCTGCCAAACCCGCCCTCGACGAGCACCAATCACAGCCTGGACCCTAACCCGGTCCCTCCCTTCCAAAGCCCCAAACTCAACAGAAGCACTCAGAGACGCAATGAGAAAATGGCCAACCTCAATAACATCATCCACAGGCTAGAGAGGGCAGCCAATCGAGAAGAGACATTGGAATGGGAGTTTTAAGTCCCCTTTTACTTGTACCTAGTCCTGATGACCCTCACGGCACACAGGAGAGTCTCAAATAGAAGCTTCCTGAAGACTTGGAACGGAGCCTGGCTCCCAAAGGCCTGTCCTCTCAGACTGGTTACTCATAGGAAACATATGGCTGAATGCCCTACAAGAACTTAAAGAGTTGAAAAAAATTTATAATTGTGTATTTGTTTTTGTTTGTTTTGTTTTTGATAATGCATACTACTTTTAAATATATGTGACAGCACTAGCTGTTGTTTTACCTATTGGACTTGACATGAAGACTTTTGCAGCTATGGTGTCATAAAATGTACACTGAAGTTCTGTAGATTGCCACTGGGTGAGATTAAAAAAAGACCCCTGTCTTAAGCCATTAAAAGCACTATAACTATTTGAAAAGAGACACTGACCAAATTTGCTACTTTTTGAATAGCAATTTTTCAGATTTTGTCTGTAAGACTGGACAGTTTAAGTCAAGTAACATGAAATCCTATTACTGACTGAGGGATAGTCCTTTAAGACTCTAAATATTCAACATCTTGTATGTACTTAGTTTCTTGGTGATATGTTTTGAAATATTTGTAACTCACGCGTATAAAATGTGGTTGTACATGTTGTAGAATTGTCTGCAATAGCCTTCTCTAAACCTGATGTAGCATGGTACTCACCTGACCCTGTTATCCTCTGTAGTTAGTCACCTGTGATTATACTTGAGCGAAAACAAGAGAAAAAAAAAAAGTTGAAAACCCTGCAAAAAATAAGAAAAAAGGAAACGTTAAATCTAACGAGTAGAGTACTTTTAGTGTTTTGTTTTCTTTTTTTCTTTGAATAATCCTTGAGGTTTACAGTTTAGGGCCCTTGTGCTTTTGGTAGTAAGTGAAACATTCACTACACACGAGCACAGTTTACATGATTTACATTCTTTCAGACTTACCTCTCTAACCCTCTAAGGCACTGGTTCTCAGACTGTAACAGGCCAAGACACAGGACACCTGGTTTACCTCAGATTATGTTGATGCACATCATGCTATGACCATGCGTTTCATTCTTACTGTATACATAAACATGACCCACACTTATTTGAATCAATCAATGGAGGGAAAACACTCTGTATCATGCCTCGGACATGCAGAGATCAAACATGAAGCTAGCTTTAATGAGCAAAATCTGTCTTTTACAAAGAATATGCTGCTGTTTGAGGAGCTAATAATTCCTTTATATGTGCATATTAAGATCCTCCTCATGGGTGACACCTGACTCGGTGCACTTACTCAAAGTGGGTCATTTACTGTAGCTAGAATTATGCGTACTTGATGAAACACCTCAACCTCTGAGCACTGACATGACGTTTAGGTGGGCAGTTTGATACGAAAAGATTGCCATGAGCAACACCACAGTGCTGTGAACTGATCTCCATGTGGGGCTAGAGCTCACAGTATGTGAGAGCATGATACAGTATGAACCTCTCATCAACATGAAAACATCCAATCTGTAAGTACACTATATTCAAGGACACAAAAGGTTACAGGTATCCCCTCATATTATCTTTGACCACTTGTGTATTGTGTCTGTAGACGTTTCTTTGTCATGCTTGCAAGATGTTCTTTATGTATTTTGCCTCTATTTTATACTCAGAACAGTTAACTAGATATTCAATACCTCGTGTATGAACTACTTACAGCACTTAGATTTTGATAATTGTGAGGACTCAAGAAAATTTCAAATATCAACATTATCCTAACTTAGTGTCCACAAGTCTTTGCCTTTACTGTATCGTTGAAGTTGGTAGTAAACACTTGCACATGTCCACATAGGTCAGAGGACTTGGATTGTATTATGTAGAGATATATATTACACAATTACTAAAAAAAAAATAATATCTTACATTCTTGGAACAAAATGTGCTGATTATATTGAAATAGAGTGTACAGATTTAATAAACCAAACCCATTCAAGCCAGTTCTGGTCTGGCAAGCTTGCCCACGTTTTAGACCTTCTCTCAGGGTAGTCTTGCTTTTTAAAGCTTTACTGAAACAGTTGCTCTCATCAGTGGTGGTGACTATGATAAACATTATGTGGTGTAGAGAATGATTCTGTTATATATTAAATGGACCTGTGGAAGTTGTGTGTGTATATGGGAAATGCAACTTTCACAGAAAGCGGTAGTTTGTTGGAGAGCCGTTGCTGTTTTGTAATTTCATTACACAGACGTGTCAAGTACAGTGTAGGTTGGGACTACCAGGATGAAGCTAATGGGTAGCATTTTTGAGATAAGTAGACTTGCTCTCTAATACTGTTTTTGTTTTCTCTTGGAGCCACAGAAGATTTTTCTCTGGTTTTGGTACCACCATTTTTTGTGCATAATATACTGTATGAGTAGAAGTGGCATTTCTTATGTGGAAATTTCATTGTCTTTCATGGTAACATAGACATATGACTGAAAAAGAAATGTATTTACCCAGACCATTATCTTCTCATGTAAAGCCCATCTCATTGTTTTGCATGCAAATCCATTCTAGTCACATGACAAGGGATAGACTGTGTTTTTGTGTTGTTGTTCTTGCACAGGGACATTGAATCAGCAAAAGTCGTTTTACATTAGTGAAGTCCATGCATGGTACGGCTGATAAATTTGGCTCTCACAAAGTCATCATTCATCCAGTCAAATCAGAACCCAATTAAAAACCCAGTAAACATGACGTCCAGGTAAATATTTAAATCAAGATTATTTTGTGCCATATCATATGCCTCACGCATTTTCCTCACAGGAGCAATGCCTTGTGGTAAAGTGTGATTAAGAGGGGTGTAGGGTCTTTTGTAACCCAATTCAGAAAAAAAGGGGGGGGAAAAAGCTAAGCTTTTTTTAACAAGAGCCCTACACATTAGATGGTTTTATTTTATAATTGACATTTGTCACTAAATAATGAGGTAATTGGTCAGCAAAATCTGAACGATTGCAATCGGAGTGTTTAATACAGAAACGTGATTTCCACTGACACTTGAGGGTTTGTCACAAAGAAAATGTTTCATTTGAAAGTCAGCTGTGAGCCAATAAAGAGAAGTGTCCTGCAGGCTTAAATTACTGTCTAATGCCTCACATGTCAGGCTGTTAAGAATGGACAAAGGTTTACCAAGCGTCTTGGAATTGAATTTGCATATGTAAGCCATCATTCAATACATAATTGTTTAAGACCCTGCTGTGTTGTGTTTTTATTTCTGCATGCTGAGGAATAACCCCCACAGTACAGATAAATGCACACAAAAAACAATGCAAACAAATTCATAAATGTGGATCTATAAAAAAACAGAAAAGCCTACTGCCTCTCACTGTAATGTGCTTTGTATGAATCCTGTCCTACTCGGAGCATTCCGTCATTTCCACATTGTTTGCTTCATTCTCGGTCTTCAGCACAATTAATATCGATGATATATATATATACAGTTATTCAGCCAGTCCAGTGTTTACATGATCGTACCGCATGGTATGTCTGAGCCCCTCCCTCCACCAGAGCGTCGCTCTGACGCGATGACGTCACGTGCCTACGTATGTTGTTGGGCTGGTGGAGAGTTCGCGACGATGGCGACGACGGCTCGGTGCTAGAAAAGGGACGCAGTGAAGCTGGCCTCGGCTTGGACATGACTAATGTTTATTTTGATCGAGGCGTGTTTGCAGCTCGGTGATTGCACTGGCTTCGGGATAATCTCCGGCTTCTAACTTCTCCATCGCTCCTTTAAACCCCGGTGAGTCCGCCGGTTGTGGTCGTTCACTCGGTGTGTTTTGACAGAGGCCTCCGCTTTGGGTTCCGCCCTCCATCTCATAACAACAAAAACACTACGCTAGCTCGACCAGCTAACGATAGCTAGCCAGCTCACTGCTCGGTCTGCTTCACTCTCACTGATGGCAAACACCGAGCACCGTGAGACTGCAACATCAGAGCACAATGCTTATTAGTAAACGTTAATGTCGACCGCTTGCTGTGCAAATACCCGGGCCGATGTGTTATTCTTGATGAACTATTGTCGATAACTAGCTGCAGAAGATGTAGCTTACACAGAATGAAGACAGACACTAATGTTACCGCTACCCAGCTGGTTACTTTAGTCTGTTGGCGGGTAGTTAACTATAAAACGAACCTGTTAGCAGCTCAGGTTAGCCGCTGACTTTAGCCTGGTAATAAACGAAGTTGTTATGTTTTATAGCCCCTGGCACTCATTAAAATATGTTTACGGTATGTTTATTATATTTTTTTTATTGCCAACTGTACGTTTATTTGCTAGAAAGCGCTAGCTGACTTTAAATAACATTTTAGCCGGCCTTTGTTGACGTTTCAACCGGAGAGTTAACATTAACTTTCAGCTGGCGGGGTCCGTTTTTTTTTTCCACACACGAAGTTAGCCGACGCGTACGCTTTTATGCGAGTTAATCCTTTCCCCGTTGAGCAGCACTGCCCTGCCGTCAACGTAGTGCGGTGTCAGTCAGTGCCACAGTCAGCAGTCTGTTTTTATTCATCGGTTAGGAGATTGAGGCTGTTAGTTTGATAATGTTGCAGCCTGTGATCCCCGGTGGCCTGTCACGGGATACAAGTAACGTTAAGGCTCTAAGGGGCTTAGCTTCCCTGTGTGACTCTAAAACTCCGAACCAGACTGAGCCGTAGCCACGGGTCATGAGCCCGCTGCGGTAAACAGAGCCGTGTGTGTGTGTGTGTGTGTGTGTGTGTGTGTGTGTGTGTGGCAGATATGCTTTATCAGGTAGCAGCAGCAGTAAAAGCTGGACTCCTCGGTCCTCAGTGAGGTAATCCCCCCCTGGCCTCTTCACACGACTCTAAACAACCAGGCGGTGCTGAGGTCCTCATGTGCAGCTGGTCCAATGGAGAGTTTAGTTTAGTTTGTGTTCTGCTCTTACACACCTTGAGTGTTCCTGAGAAGGTGTGCTGAGGTCCTTCTCATTCACTGACCTCAGATCAGATTTCAGTCCCTGCAAGAATAGCTGACCTTTACAACTATTTGTGGGCCAGCGTGCATAGAGATCTCTAACAGGTTGCCTGTTTTTGAAAAGACCTGTTAGGTGATATCACCGCATCATCACATTTGAAGGCTACGCTTGATAGTTTAACATTACCTGAACAAAAACAAAAGTTGGTATGTGGTTGTGCTTTCGCTGTATTTCAGCTGTAGACAGGGCAGGAAATTAATACCAGCCACCAGCCAAGCGCTGTGAAGTGTTTGGCTCTGTTAAATAGTGTTTGACCAACAATTTGGGCCGGTGACAAACCATTGTTGGGCGGTTTAACCACTAGTAATGTTTCTTTTGCACTAGCAATCTGCAACACATTCCATTAGCTTGTATTACGTCTCAGGACAATCAAAGGTACTTTATTACAATTTTTACACTTTACTGTTGTTATTCATTGAACACACAGGCCTAAAATACCAAATAACACACACACATAGACACTCATTAATTAGAGAGAAGTCTGAGTGATGGGCTGCCACCCAGCATCACCTCATCACTGGGTGTACTGTGGTCTCGGCTGGACGTGAACAGGCCTCTCCCTGGTCCCCGTGCCAATTCCATACAGACTACATGATTGATATCATGTATGAATCGAGGGCTCTTGTTTCTTTCTCAAGGTGAACATTAGATGAGCTGCATGACTGACCCATATCTGTACGCTGGTTAGACTGTAGACTTTGTGCATCCAGTTGCCTTTTTTTCCCCCCATTCCACAACTGAATTTAAGTGGTATCTCTGAGCCTGCATTCAAGCCACTGTGACCACCAGTGCAGCTATATTTGCAAGGGAATCAAAAGAGCTTCTGTAGCTTGAACGTCTCAGTGAAAAAGTCTGCTGTTTGCAAAAACATGGACGAGTTTGCGAGGAAACACATTTGCTCATTATTCAGGTGTGTGTTTGCTTTCATTTCCACAGATTTCCATGTCTTACTTGTGAGAGTTTCCAAACGGGATCATCAGGACTGCTCATCGTCCGTTACTGATTGTCTGTTGTAAGTCTAAACCATATTGCACAACTGTTAATGTGACAGCCATCTTGTGTTTATTCAACTTTAGTACTCACTGAAGGCCTAAATCATGCTATTGCTAGCCCAGCCTCTCCTTGTTGTGCCATTTCATGATGAATTGATCAGCTATTGAATGTCTGACTACCCAACCAGGGACTGCTGATCTCCTCCTCGATCACTGGCTACAATGAGTTCATTGCCTAAACCCATTCCATTACTGACAGAGTATTTACACATCCTGATGCGTGCATGCTTTACCAACAATATAATAGGACGGCACTTTGACTGGCCTTCAAAATTCAGCCACTCCCTGGAACTTTATTCTTGTGAGCTAATTATATAGAGAAGAATGTTAGTTTGATTTGCCATTTCAGTCAGAGGAGATAGGTAAGACTCAAAATCTGCTCTAAAGTCAGAAATCTATATAAAAAAAAAAATGAGACCAGAACTATATAGTTTATATGATAAAGGTATGTTTTGGGGTATTTTGTGCCTCCAACAGTTGCAGTTAGTTGCCAGCACATTAACCCCTCAGCCTCGATGACCATGTGTTTACATCATAGGACGCAAACCTCCTCCTGAAACAATCACTTTAAAAATAACTAAGTGTTATATTTATTTTCAGAAAACCGGCTGTCCAACACTTGTTTTATGAGATAAATCCGACAGATGAAATGGTGACCCATATTTTTGAACCAATCATTAATATTGATGCTCTCCCAAAATGACCTGTGTGGCCAGAAGTAGCAGTTTCACAATGCTCCTAACTGACCTGACATCAGTGCTGCTGATGAGACTTTGTAGGCAATAAAGTTTGATTTTGATCATGAGTCCTGTGTCTGTTTTATAAACATCATTCAATGTTTTATGATAATGATCTTATTGGCACATCAAGATTTTTGAAATTTGAGTCAATATGTGATCACATGTAAGAATGACGGCTGCTTTCAGTGCCGTATATAATTAACATATTTCCTTGTCTTCTTGTGCAGACTGGTCCAGGCCGGAGGTCCTCGTTGGTTGACCCACACTCCTTCACAAGGGCCATGGTAAAGTGCCTTCATGCATGCTTTGGGCAGTAGCTGTTTGGCCTGTATCGTCAGTGCAGTCTGCAGAATTGGAAACTCTCCATCGAATTTCACTTTTAATCAGCTGTTTATCAGGAAGCAGACACTTCTATCAGCTGCAGCAGTGTCAAAGGTCCTCAGAGGCTGCTGCCTAAGCAGGGTTGCTTTCAGTTTTTGCTGCAGAAATTCATGTTGCACCGCCCAGTGGTTATGTCACGAACCATGGTTTTTGCCTTTTTGGCGTGCTGCTGTGTGGTGGCCGCCCCCTGGCTAGCCTCAGCACCCTTCCCGCTCAAGCCATGACAACTGCATGTATCACGCTGAGCCAGCATCCCACAGGACGTGCAGTCGCTGTCTCTTATCTGCCATCTCTTTCGACCACCTTAATCTTTCCATGCACGCTCTTTGGATTAAACTCTGCTTCTGACCAAACACAGCCCATAGATTCCTGTCGATCTCTGTGAGCACAAGGCCACACATTTTTTTCCCCAACACTTAGTCCTTGAGAAAAAAACCC
This sequence comes from Larimichthys crocea, assembly GCF_000972845.2. NCBI lineage: Eukaryota > Metazoa > Chordata > Actinopteri > Sciaenidae > Larimichthys > Larimichthys crocea. Next base: position 51,376,214 of record NC_040013.1, on the reverse strand, counting down.
TGACTCTGCTTGTATATCCATGCTTCACATTCCCCACTGATAGGCATCCTCTGTGAAATATCTCAATCTTGCATAAGACTACTGTGACCTCAAACATCCAGCCCTCTTGAAAGCCTACAGACTCGTGGTAAAAAGCACCTTTAAATAAATGTCAATGATTTGATTCTGCCAACTATAAATTAGATTTAGACTCTTCTTTCTTTTCAGGCTCTTGTGTAAATTAATTAACATGTCTGTTTCCAGTTTTAGAGCGTTGTATTTTACTGGCATCTGCTACACTATGGCTTGTTGTACAACGGGTGATTATAGTAAATTAGCCCTGGTTGCACATTATAGTGGTGGTGGGAAGGAGAAGACAGCCACACAAAGCAGCCTAAATGCAGCACTGTCAAGTTGGTTTTAAATCAGCTGTGTGTCACGACAGCGATGACTCTTCTTTTTCACCCAGAACTACTACTATGATGGTCTTGAGCAAAGCCTTCAACTCCAGGACTGCTCCACAGGAGCAGGGTGATAAATAAGTAAATACCCAGCCAGCCTTCCTCAGACAGATGTTTCAAAAGCGTGTTCAGACAAAACTATGTGACTGAAACAACGTTGTGGTTGTTAAAGTTGATACTGACTAGTTAACAGGCCTTTTTGTCTGCAGGAGGAGGAGGGGCAGCAGAGCTTGGAGAATATCCAGGCCGATCAGATCTTCCCCAAGAAGTCCCCCGTCCTTGAGGAGGAAAACATGCAGGTGAGGAAGCCGCTGCACCTGCTGCTTATCTTGTTCTATAAAAAACAGTTAACCTCACTGTTATGTGTTATTACAGTTACTTCCTGCTAAATGATTTGATTGGATAAAAGTGCTGCTATAGAGCACAACAGTACTGTGAATTTTAACTCCACGTATCACTTGTTAAGGTTAAAGGTTGTCGTCTCTCTTCAATTGTTCACGGAGTAACCATTTAATGCCTACTAGCGTTATAAACTGAATATAATTAGCTGATAATTCAGCCACCATCAGTAATCAATACACATCAATCAAACCAATAACTAAGTCAACATCAGACAACCTTATCATACTTAAAGGTTGCCTTGTGTTTCTGTAGCAGAGACAAAACCTATGAGCAGTTTGAATTTGACTAAAGCTCCCTGCTCTATCACACCAACAATAATGCTGGTTATAATAATGTTGGTGGATCAGATCCACACATAATGGAACTCAGCATCTCTCACATGTCTGACGGTATTTTAGGAGGTTTTTACCTTACCAAAGTAACTATCTTGTTACCTGTTTACTAGTTGGACACCGCACACCTACCTTCAAATAGTATTAAACATGTTTGAACTTACTGGAACATTAAAATAGGAAAAAACAGGAAATATTTCCACCATCAACAGACTCGTTTCTCTAGAAGAGTGTCATAGTTTGGTCCATAAACAATGTCTGGATAGTGCCCGGTTTCAGACAAAACAAAGATTTCTTAACCTAGAAATGCATTCAGATTCCTCTTTGGTATTTCAAAGTAATAACTGTAACTCGGCAAAGGTCCATTTTATCAGTGTTGTTCAAACACTAATGGTTTGCAGCCCACTAAAAATGGCATGGTCGATCATAATTAGAAATGTAGTAAAGTTTTGCTGTGGAAAAGGTGTGTACAGTTTGCACTTTAAAACCTTACATGTACTTGTATTATACCTCTGTGCATACATCATCATCATCAGCAGTGATCTGTGTAGCTGTGCAGCTTGTGTGTGATGTTTTATCTCCTGCTGTTGCTAGTTGCCCTTTCCTGAGCTGCACGGGGAGTTCACAGAGTATGTGGGGAGAGCAGAGGATGCCATCATCGCAACGTCCAACTACCGCCTACACATCAAGTTCAAAGAGTCCGTTGTTAACGTAAGTATCTTTTAAAAAGTGAATGATGACCTTTGAGGTCAGATACAATCAGAGATGGTCTCTCACACAGCTTCAAATAACTGAAGAGTGAATTACATCATCTGTACTACAGACAGTGTGAAAGTGTGTATTAATGTTTTGTGAATGGACAGAGATGGGGGTTATTGTGCCAGTGCTGTGTTGGCTAGGCCTTTCAGAGTTGATCTGCACTGGCAGCAGTGCCTCGTGACTCTTTATCACCTCTTTTTCCCCGCTCGCCTGCCTGCTCTGCTTTCTCTCTGTGCTTGCCGTTGCCTTGGTTGCAGCGGTTCCAGAGGGGATGCATAACAGTCGCGCCCTCTCTGTCTCTGTGTCTCTTTTCACCATGTTAAGAAAGAGACTAGCTCTGTTCCCCAAGTGGGGTCACTTTCTAAGAAAATTGCCTCATTTGCCACTAGACTATACTACTGTACTATATCTCTCATAATCTGTTTATATGCATTTCCATTAATGTTTTAAAGATACAGATTAAGTTGTTCCCATAATTTGACCAAGAAAGCTCACTCTAGATTAATTCAGAAAAGCATATGCTGTGCTCAGATCACTAATCTGCTCTGTCACTGATACGTGAGATCAGGAAAGTTGTGCAATGATGCATCATGCGCTACAGGGAAAGCTTATGGTTGTTTCACTTCCGTCTCTTAAAAAGTAGAATTGTTCTGTTGTTACTTTTCTTAGCAGCAAATCTCAAGGCCAAAACCAACAATGACTTCATCCTATTAACAAGAAAGCCATTTAAAAACTTGCGCCCTCTGGTTTAAACCACCGGTATAAATACTCTCTGTTTTGACTGGTGGCTGTGTGTGATGCAAAAGTGTGTGTTCTTACAAGCGCTGGTTGCTTCAGTGCGTCACCCCTGTGACTGGGGAATGCCGTGCAGCCCTTGGCTACCATCGAAGCCAAATTTCTTCTGTAACAATTTAAAATGTCCTATTGGTGCTGATCAATCATCCAAACCAATGATTTAGTCGACCTTTAGACTGGGTCAGTCCTACTGCTCTAAGCAGTCAATAGTGCACACATTTTCTCCTGTTTAAGTAGCGTGTGCTAAAACTACAATCCATCTATTTCAGGAAACTGGTCAGCCTTTTTTAAGAATGAAAGTACATGTCAAATTTTTTTATAAATGTGTGTCTTCAGTAAGAACCTATGAGAGCCAAAGGTTCAGAGTAGGGAAGTCAAAGTTTTGAGAGATTGAGTCATTGTTGGTTTTTGGTCTTTCCATTTTAAAGGAAAATATAACTATAATGTAAAGGACAAGGCTGGCAATATTCCGAGTATTAGACTTCATTCTTTCTTTTTTTTTTTTCTTTTTTGGTATTGAATGAACTGTTTCTAAAGTGTATGACTTGTATCATACAGCATGAGTCAAGACTATATTTTGACTTGTTTTGTTTGTTCTGTGACCTGCGGGCGAGAGTAAGTTGTTAATTTGGAAAAACAGTGCAACCCTTTTCTTTTTCAAGTGAATCAAATATGTTTATGTTATATTTCTAGTAAAGTATTTATTTACTGTATTGGTAGCAAAACTCGGATATGATATCATAGCAGTATTTCATGTCATTTCCTGTTTTAAGGTTATCTTGCATTGGTTATATTTATATAACTTTATATTGCTTGAGAACAGAATAGTAGTGGTGGTACCAACCAGACCAAAACGAGCTAATCCATAAAATCATATATCATTGTTTAGTTAATCAAACCTTCACATATATATGATTAGTGTCCACCTGAGTTTCTACTGGCTGCCTGCCTTGTTTTTTCTGGGTTAATTGGGCGTCAATGAGCTGCCAGTTCTTGGTTCACACGCCAACTCTCTGTGCTCACTTCAGACCGGGCCAACGTTTCCCCTCATACATATTTTCGTTGGTAGATGAAGCATCTGCATCACGTGGCAGAGTTGTCACAAATCAGGGGTGCCGTGAGGGAGCGAGAGGCTGTTAACAAGCAGCCAAGGAATTTTGATGGTGGCCAGATTAGAGATGTAGATCAGAGGGCAGGCATTAAGTTGTTGCAGCAGGATGCTCGAACATCCGGAATGTGCCGCAATCAGCAACACACAGAGAAAATAGTCACAAATGGACATGCATCACTTTCATGATTGTTTTCTCTGTTTTGCTTTGGATAGAGTTGTTGTTGTGAGGTGTCAGTAAGTACCCAGCAGAGCTGCACGGCGTGGAGTGGTTGACTTGAGTGTATAATTTGTGTGTGCCTGTCTGTTAACCGGCTGGTTCCTAGAGGAGTAGAAGTGGACATAATGTATCCACGCAGAACATTCAAGCTGCCAATCTCCTGATGCAACTTTTACACCAATCTGCCACCAGGCAGTAACTCGGTCACTGCCTCGTGTATTTGGCGCTTGGATGCTGTTGACTGGCTGCCACCCGTGCATGGCTGTGCAGCAGCAGATTGAGCCACACCTTTTATGAAAGCCCACTGTGCTGATGAAAAAATGTCTCTTTACTAATTAACAGGGCTTAGTCAAAAGCAGCATTGGTATTTCCCTGCAGTATTCAAAGTACGCTCTTAAGTCATAAGCACATGGCAGTTCTGTACTTTGGATGGTATTTGCCTATAAAAGATAATACTGTAGATCTAAGCCAAAGGGGAAATACAGATAGAAGCTCTTCACCATCCAATATTAAGTGTTTTTGTGCTCCCATACTCAAAGTTAAGAAGATTATGTATATTAAGACAGCTCAGGGAGATGTGATGTAAAAAATGAATGGAAGTGCACCTGGACAAGTAATCTGTGTTTTTAGCACCATGTGTCTGGATGCTGGTTTGGTTTATACAATAAGATATTTGAACTAAACATGTGATGTCGCAGCTCATGACTCTCGGCATGAAAGCTTTTCAATATGTTGACCAAAACTAATGTTAAATGTCAGTTGCAGTCTACCGCACTACTTGTACTGACTGCATGTGTTTGGTCGGTACGTTTCCAATATGCTATTTAACCTTTCCATCAATGTTTGGCCGAGTGTAGAGTTGATCTTCCCTCTCTTTCTCTCCACAGGTTCCCCTTCAGCTCATAGAGTGCGCTGAGTGTCGAGACATGTTCCAGCTTCACGTCACCTGTAAGGACTGCAAAGTCATCAGGTATGAGCAGCGATACACACACTAAGATGTTACTACCACATTGTCGAACTTGACTTAGAACTTGGGTTACATGTGATGTGCCGTGCAGAGCCTTCACCAGTTCATTCTGACGTTTCTCACAGAAGTCCAGGCGCAGGATATATGTAGAAACGAGGTTGCCATGGCAACACTTAAATAGAGCACACCCTGTAAAGGTAACAGAGGAATCCTGCAGCCATAAACTGTATGTTTGACCTAGATGAGCACAGACTCGCCCAAACCAATAGAGCAGCTTCATCACTTTCAACCCAACCCAAGTTTGTCGGATACTGACGAAGTATTAATCCACCTAACAATCCTAAAAATAACAGACTTCATATTATATCTGCATATTATATCTCAGAGACGATGCATATAATTATATGCATAATGGTTATGTCTTATAATAGTTCTAATATAAAAATGTCACTGCCATTTCACTTCATTCATTTCATACATTAGGAAAAGACTCACCCTGTTGCTCAGCCTCACAATAAAGGTGCTGCAGCACCTCCTGCATTAAACTTGCCAGCTTGGTTTGTTTTGTATCCTGTTTGAAGTCAGATAGACGATGCACAGACAGCTGAACCCAGGAACCAAAAAAATAAAGAAACAACATGTGAGCAATCAGCAGCAATTAACAATATTTTACGAGCTGAGCGCAAGACACATCCATAATTAACATTACATGTCATTACCTATTTTTAGGTTATTTTGCACTTTTTGCATAATAAACCCCCATTTAGCTGCAAAATTCATGATGTTAGGTTTCCTGGGGCTGCATGATCATGGCCAAAATGATGAACGTGATGAGTCTTTAGTTTGATAATTTAGATCATGATTATCATGATTATTCATTGTTTTTTGGCACAAAATATTCTTATTGCGGTTTTATGTGTAAATAAAGAGAGCACTGCTTTTATCTGTATGTGCTGTGTTCATGCTAATGTTCAAATATTTGCATCAAAAGCAAAATATAAATATATGTATCAAAATGTACTAGAAAAAAGAGCAACGCACATACAGTGACGCGTTGTACAGCTCTGCGGGTTATAGAATAAATAAGACAGCATAAGACCTCAGAGGCTCCTGAACACTTTCTTCCCTCCTGACCTCACCATTGACCTCTTGACTCCACAACAAGCTGTTTCAAGGGACTAGCTCTTCGCTTTTCCTCTCCACAACAAGCTGTTTCAAGGGACTAGCTCTTCGCTTTTCCTCCAGACACTTGTTTTTCGTTTTCAGTTGTATTTTAATCTTCTACTCCAGACTGCAGCCATAACATCCAGAATATTCTTGCACAGGCTGCTGCTGCTGAGTGCATGGGCAGCCATATGACAGTGTTTTCTACCATTTTTAAACATCAGTATTGCATGTTTATTTAATTGAGGGAAGCCAAGACTGTGATCACAGTTGATATGGGAAAAATTTGCATTTAAAGTTGTTTTTTTTTTGTTGTTGTTTGATACTCAGGTGTCAGTTCTCCACCTTCGAGCAATGTCAGGAATGGTTGAAACGTCTGAACGTGGCAGTGCGCCCCCCCTCTCGCCTGGAGGACCTCTTCTCCTTCGCCTTTCACGCCTGGTGCATGAATGTGTACGCCGGCGAGAAGGAGCAGCACGGCGAGCTGTGCAGACCAGGTACCCCACCGTCTCTACCTGTCCTCACATAACCCCAGCAGAACCTCTCCGCTCCTCTCTGGTCTTATCGGACATCTCTGCTCTGTCTGTAGGCGAACATGTGACCTCCTGGTTCAAGAATGAGGTGGAGAGGATGGGCTTTGACACTCAGAATGCCTGGAGGATATCTGACATCAACAGCAAGTTCAGGTAATAATGGCTTTCATTGCCGCTCTGTTGATTTCTGTCACTCCCAGCTACAAGATAGATCTGTCCTTTGCTTTCATTGGCATACAGCACAGGTCAGTATGTGTGTCAGACAGTGGGTGGTTGTGTTATTGTACTCCTCTGGTGACCTGGGCAGATAAAAAACAAACCCAGATTAGGTGTCCTTAGACAGAGACCTTTGTTGAGCCTTTACAGCCCCTTGGTTCTCCCTCCCTCTCTCTCTCTCCTAACTGTTGTTCTCTCTGCCCTCTCTGCTCTGCCAGGCTTTGCCCCAGCTATCCTCAGCAGCTCCTGGTGCCAGCCTGGATCACTGACAAGGAGCTGGAAAATGTGGCAGCCTTCCGCTCCTGGAAGAGGTTTCCTGCTGTGGTTTATAGGTTAGTATGTTTGTTTCAAGGCAGGAAATTCACAGTGTTTATGGCCACACAGCAATGAAAATCTTCAGATTAAATCTAATGGCTCTGTATCACTGAGGACTGAGTTTACTAATTACTAAAGAATAACTCCCTGAAGGCTGCATTTCTCTCTTCAGAGTTTGTCAACATGGCAAAGACCAATGACTTAACCAGTGACATACACTGTGTCATGGCTTCAGTGAATTGTGGTAGTTGTACAGTGCTTGGCAGCCTTTGATCTTTGTTTTTTGGAAAACTACTCCGACCAGAAACGGCAGCTTTATGCACGTCACAAATACACTGGAGACAAAAGTTACTGGCTTTAGTCATTTTACAGCGACCAATCATAGATCAGATGTGTTTTGAGCAGTTCAGTCAGAGAATGATATTTCATTCTTTCACCCTTTTTATTTGATTGTTCATAAAATCATTAATCGATTTATTGATCGACAAATGAATCAGCACTGTTTTCTTCCTACAAATGAGTTGAATTAACCGGCCACAGTCTGGTGAACTGACTATGATGTTGTTTGTTCTCAACTCCTCACCCCCTCCTCTCACATAGGCACCAGACCACAGGGGCTGTGATCGCCCGCTGCGGTCAGCCAGAAGTCAGCTGGTGGGGCTGGAGGAATGCCGACGACGAGCACCTGGTCCAGTCCATCGCCAAGGCCTGTGCCGTGGACGGCACCTCCCGCAAACACCTTTCCAATGGCAGCTACACTAACGGCTCTGACCTGCCTGACACTGACTTTGGTGAGAGCTCGCACTCAGTGAGTCTCGCTGCACCCTCTCAGCTCACTCACTGACACACCCACACACTCTCCGCTGAACACACACCTACCACCACCACACACAGACAGATGTTTCCACGGTGAGGCTCTGCTTTCTACGTTAACAGCAGACCTGTTAGGGCTTGTCTGAAGCAGCAGGTTCACACAAACACACACATATCAACTTCCCAGTGTCATACAACCTGAACAGTAGACAACTTTGCTGTGTTTTGTGTCTGTGTCAGAATCCTCCATAACCAACAGCTCTGAGGTGGAGACATTGGCCATCCAGCCCCAAAAGTTACTAATCCTGGATGCCAGGTCCTACGCTGCTGCTGTAGCTAACCGGGCCAAGGGGGGTGGCTGTGAATGCCCAGGTGGGTCCTTTCAGCTGGTCCCTGGTGTGATATTTCTGCACACTAAAATTAAAAACAGTTTTTGCTTTCTCATTTATTTAACCACTGTTTTACTCATGTTCCAGAGTACTATCCCAACTGTGAGGTGGTGTTTATGGGCATGGCCAACATCCACTCCATTCGCAAGAGTTTCCAGTCTCTGCGTTTCCTCTGCACTCAGATGCCTGATCCAGCCAAGTAGGTTTTTTTTCTACCTCCAGCAGTGACTCTGATTTCCCCTAGTCATAACGCTAAAGCCCCGCAGGCTAAAACTATTAAATATAAAGCGCTCAAGGTTTGCTGTAGTAACTGTAGTAACTAGTAATCACAGCTGTTTTTTTGGCCTGGCTCTACACCAGTGCCTGATTTAGAAAGCCTGGCCCGACCCCAAGTGACGGATCTCGTTCCATCTGCACTCCCAGACTTGACGTTACAATGGTGTGTGATTGAATCGCGCTGGCTTGAGAGAACGTTGTTGAAAGCGGTTAGAAGATCAAATCAGAAAAGAAGAAAAGGCTCTGAAAAATCCTCCTAACTCTACAATTGAGCTCAGCGCATTTAGTGGGCTTCTTTATTTGAATATTACTTGAAGACCCTTTTGTACAGACAAAGGCTCAATCTGATCGGTATCAATTTACAAAGTATGCTTGCTAAGACACTTAACTCGTTGACATCAAACGTCTCTGTCAAAGATGGTTCACATTTATAGGCAAACAACACACAGTGTTTATGATAATAACACAGACGAGATAAGATGAGTGAAACATTTACTCACAATTGAAGTCGGTCAAGGTCTATGCATGTCTTCCGCTGGTAATGTCATGTTTTGAAATATTACAAAATCATTATCCAAACAGGCAAAGTGTGGATAGTTCATTTTAAAGGTTTTGTTTGAGATTAAACTTAATATTTAGAAAGTAGAAAGACACTTTTACATCCTGGTTGTGCTATACCAAGCTGTTCATGTGGTTGCAAACTAGCTGATGCTATAAATGTTCTATTACGTGGCACCGGTCCATGCTGTGTACTTGTCCTTAAATCATGTGGCATCTCTTAGTGTCGTATGAATTCCTCTGATGTGTTTTCACTGTTGCTGTGTGTGTGTGTGTGTGTCTGCAGCTGGCTTTCTGCACTGGAGAGCACCAAGTGGCTGCAGCATCTATCCCTGCTGCTGAAGGCAGCGCTGCTGGTGGTCAACGCCGTGGACCGAGACCACAGGCCCGTTCTGGTGCACTGCTCTGATGGCTGGGACCGCACACCTCAGATCGTTGCTTTGTCCAAGCTGCTATTGGACCCTTACTACCGCACTATTGAGGTACAGATGAAAACTTCTTTTAGTGTCAAAAACAGTCAGTGTGATTGTTCCAAAATATCACACCATGGTGAAGCGACACTTTATTGAATCTAAGATGTTGGGACGTTTCGTGCAGGGCTTCCAGGTTTTGGTGGAGACAGAGTGGCTGGATTTTGGCCATAAGTTTGCTGACCGCTGTGGCCATGGAGAAAATTCTGAAGACCTGAACGAGCGCTGCCCGGTCTTCCTGCAGTGGCTGGACTGTGTTCACCAACTGCAGAGGCAGTTCCCATGCTCCTTTGAGTTTAATGAGGCCTTCTTGGTGCGTACAAGTGTGGTGGTTGACCTCAAAACTTTCTGCTCACATACTTAGATCAGATTCCTCAAAATATTTTCATGCCTCTGAGTCAGTGTCCGATTGTGAGACACTGATAATGCATTTGCAGTCTGTGTGTGTTCATAAACTATGCGAGGAAATGCCTGTCATGTCTGCTTTATATTATCATACCTGAGGTGTGTGTATACAGGCCTCAACATGTCAGTGTGTTTGTGTGTACTCAGGTGAAACTTGTGCAGCACACCTACTCCTGTCTGTTCGGCACCTTCCTGTGTAACAGCGGTAAGGAGAGGGAGGACCGCCACGTTCAGGAGAGGACCTGCTCAGTGTGGTCACTGCTGAGACCGGCCAACCGCACGCTGAGGAACATGCTGTACTCCTCACACTCCGAAACTGTACGTCCACTGTCCACACCTGTGTTCAGCCCTAGTTCTAGTTTTATATTTAACTGTAAAATAATTAAGTGAAACATGGAGCCCAGCCTCTCCAAAACCAAAAGATTCAGGCAGCAAAGTCTTCAGATGCATTGTGGGCCAGATGAGCCCCGAAGCTGTTTATGTTCGGTCTGTTTTAGATTCAGTCTTTTTGTCTTTGAATTACATTTTCGTGGTTACTATTGTGTTTGCATTCCGTGTGTGTGGGCGTTATGGCCACAAATATTTCACTTGCAATTAGGGAAAAATCCTATCCTCAGAGCTCATTTGCGTTCTTGTCAAATCTTACTCAAATTTCTGCAGTTTGTTTTCTTTCATTTATTTGTGCATTCCACATTATTTCCTGCTGTGATTTGTCATCTTCCCCTCTGTCGTCTTGAGTTAAGTTTGCAGCTGTTGTTGCAGGTTCTCCACCCAGTGTGTCACGTACGCAACCTCATGCTGTGGACGGCGGTCTACCTGCCCAGCTCCTCTCCCACCACCCCCTCCGATGAGTCCTGCGCCCCTTACCCCGTGCCTGGTGACAACCCCGAGGACACGCCCCTGGCCAGGTGAGCCTGGCGCGCTGGCACCCGATCCCCCCTCTCTTCCTCCCTCATGTAAGATAAACACGGCTCGAGGACTCCCACAGCCACAGGGGCCCGGCTTTTCAGCTCCACTGCTTTGATACTTTGCTCTGCCTGGGCCCTCACAGCTACAGATACTGTTTTATGCTCTGCTTATCTCCTGTCTCATGACAGTCATACCAAGAAAGAGCAACAGAAAGTTTGTTTCATGTTAAGCTGGCATATTTTATGACAGCTATATCCAAGTTAAAGAGACCAAGTCTGAATGCTTTTTCATTATGCTTGGCTGCATTTTTCTTGTTTTGACGAGGCTTATATGTGATTGTTTTGTTAACTAAACATTTTGTAATGATTATGTGTGCAGCTACAAATTGAATCATGGGGTGTCAAACACATTGTTATGCCATTGTTTTGTAATGAAATGTTGTTTCCCGGTCATAATTCCTCTTGTTTCCTCTCCAGGCGTACGAAGACTCGCTCTTTCGACAACTTGCCCAGTGCATGTGAGCTGGGAAGCTCACTGGCACCTAACCGTCGCTCCAGTGACCCAAGTCTCAATGAGAAATGGCAGGACCACCGGCGCTCTCTGGAGCTCAACATAGGCGTGGATCCTGAGGGAGGGGGGAACCAGGAGCAGGATATGCGGTCTAACGGAGTGGGACCTTACCCATACGGAGGGGACTCTGAGCTGGACGACAGCCCACAGCCCCGGGGCTCAGACACTGAGCTCGGGCAGGGGGATTCTGTGAGCCCAGCAGAAACAAGAGAGGAAGCAGAGGAGGCAGAGCTTTCCGTTGTGGCGGGCTTGGCCGAGGGCCAGATGGAGAACATCCTTCAGGAAGCCAGTAAGGAGGAGGCGGGGGCAGATGTTCAGAGAGAGGAAAGTGCTGTCGTCACACATGTCATTGACACTGTTGACACAGAGGTGGAGAAAGATGCAAAAGTTGAGGAAGATGTTGAGTGTGCTAAGGTCAACGGGACTGAGATCCAGAGCGAAGCATTTGCTAATGGTTACCATCCAGAATGTGGTGTGATTGAGGCCAAGGAGGATGGTGAGTCTCCCCTTCTGCCTGCACAGAAGGCAGAGGAGCTTGATCAGCAGGCAGCTGAGGTGTCTCCTGCACCAGAGGATCTGGTAAGGCAAGATGTAGAGAACTCTTCTGTACAAGAGGAACGTGCAGGTGGGAACAATGAGTCCAGCTCGGGTGAGCCAGAGCAGGCTGCAGCCCATAGAACTATAACTAACGGCTTTGTGGACACGTCACCTGAAGAACCAGGTGTTAATGAGGAGGCCTATCCTGACGCTGAGTCTGTCTCGGTGCCGGGTGATCAGTTGGATAAGAGGGCCTCCCTGATGGAAAGCTCCACAGAGACTTTAACTGAAGAGGCCTGCGGCAGGTTGGAGCTACCAGCTCAGACGCCTGTTTGCCCATATCGTCAGCCCTGCAGTGATGGCAGGAGCGGGGCGCCCTGCTCCAGGAAAGAGAAAGGACCTGAGATAGGCGAGCCTGGCTTCATCAGAACTTTAAACGGGGGCAGCAAGCGACCCTCTGTCAGTGCCTTTCAGTCTGTGAGTGCTGACCTCAGCAGGGACTTACTTTGTAATGGCGACAGCTCTGATGGGGAGCCCTGCAGAGGACCTCACTGGGCTAAAGGGAATGGGGAGAGGGCCCCTCTGAGTCGACAGGTGTCCCTTGCGAGCTGCAACTCCCTGATCCTCCATCCGCAGGGCAGCTGCTCCCAGCACCGCTGGTGCCACGCCCTGCTAAACCGGGTCACCATTAGCCCGGAGCAACCATCCCGCAGCCATCTGGACGACGACGGGCTGACGCTGCACACAGACGCCATACAGCAGAGGCTGAGGCAGATCGAGGCGGGACACCAGATGGAGGTGGAGACTCTGAAGAAGCAGGTGCAGGAGCTGTGGAGCCGCCTGGAGAATCAGCAGCACACCGGCTCCCACAGGATCAACGGAGACATGGGAGATGAAGTGGTAAGATGCTGACAGGGTTGATCATGAAACTGACTGAGCACCACCCTGATGTTACTTCTGATGTCTGTCTGTGCGTTCTTTCATTCAGACCTCAATGACAGACTCCGAGTACCTGGACCCCAACTGTTTGTCACGCTGCAGCACCGAGCTCTTCTCTGAGGCCAGCTGGGAGCAGGTGGACAAGCAAGACACTGAGGTGAGCAGCCAGACTAACCTAGAGACAAATGAAGGGTTGGAGACAAAATGGTTTCAGATGTCTTCAGAAATGGCAGTTGATGATGGTTGACGGTTGATGGTAGGTGAGCTGAGATCAGTCTGTACATTACAGGTGACTCGCTGGTACCCAGACCATTTGGCAGCCCAGTGTTATGGCTGTGAGAGCAGGTTCTGGCTTGCCACCAGGAAGCATCACTGCAGGTGAGTACTGAAGGGTCATTGAGCTGCAGAAGCTCAAACTTTCAGTCACTATCCTGATCATCAACCACTCCTGTCTGTCCTGTAGAGGCTTAAAGAGATGTTTCCTCTGTTTAAGCTCGCTCGCCTTCTGTTCATACAGTTTCTTAGTCTGAGGCAGCTTTCAGTTCAGTCTGCAGCTTAATGATAGTGGAAACCATCTCTGATGGGATTTCACTTCCTCCTCACATGCATCAGTTTTGTTTCTACAAACCAGAGCTCAGAATCAGACATAATCAGAGCGTGGTCTAATTTGGGTTTACACCAGGGAGTTGCTCATTCTTTTTAATACGCACATGCTGGAAGAAAAATATTTAAGTTTATTGTCCAGCCTGCTATGTACTGCATCTCTGACCACCAGCAAATGTGGTTAATATGATCTAATCTCAACATGTCCTCAGTCTGTTTTGAATGTCCTCTGTCAGTGTGACAGAGCCTGTGTCTCATTAAAGGAGCACTCCTGTGATTTCGCTTCCACAAAACCAATTACAGGAGGGAGACAAACATGACGAAAAATGGTCCGGATCGATGCAGCAGGGGCAGAGATAGAGACATCCTTACTTTTAGGCCCTTTAGTATGGGTCCAAACAACTTGATTGTGTCTCTTTATTACACCCACCCATCATTTTCAAACTCCACGCCTGCAGTTTGTAGAGGGAAGCATATGAATCAGATGAATCTGCATGCTCATGATGGTTCATACATGTGGGCATCCCTTCCATCAGCCTTGGTTTCGGTTGGACCAGTCATAATCATTTATTTTATATGGCGAGTTATATACAGTGATTGACAGAGGGGGTATCACCAGTCCAGATTTTATGCCCCAAGTTTGGCTGCTTTGATTTGTTGTTGCGTCCAGTCTGCAGGTCCATCCAGCACAATGGACCAGCTTCATGAAACCAACTGATCAATTATACTATATTATAGTTACTGCATCGCCTACTTCCTGTTTTCAGAAACACATTTTAGCATTTAGTGTTTCTGACAAACTTTATGACCGGTTGCCTTTCTTCCTGCTTTAAAACCAACAAAACATCGCCCCCAACGTGCATGTTTTACTCAGCGTTTCGTTATAAGACATTATACAACTGTTGTGAAAAGTCAGTTGAAGTAAACTGGTGGAGTGCTCCTTTGATCCAAAACTATCCTTGTAAATAGTCAATAGAATGAATGATTGATCTCTTTAGATTGGAGCTGCACTGATGTGCCCAGACATACAGTGCCACATCGGTTAAAAGTTTGGACAAACTTTCTCATTCATTGTTTCTTTTTTTTTGTACACTGTAGATTAATTATTATCACTGAACATATCAAAACTCTGAAAAAACACAAATGGAATGAAACATTTATGTTTATATGGAATAAACATAAATGTGTAAACAAAGCGAAATATGTTTTATATTTTAGATTCTTTGGCTCTGATGACCTCATTCTCTCAGTCAGCTTCATGAGGTAGTCATTTGATTTTCAAACAGTCTTGAAGGCGTTCCAGTATATTCTGAGCACTTGCTGGCTGCTTTTCCATCATTCTGTGGTCCAAACATCCCAAACCAATCCCATCTGGGTTTAGGTCAGGTGATTGTGGAGGCCAGGTTCTGATGCAGCACTCTCACTTTCCTTCTCAAAGTCATCATTACCGCATCATTCCATGTGTTATTTCATCTACAATGTAGGAAGTAACAAAATAAAGAGAAACATTAAATGAGATGGTCTCTAGTGTCAGTTAGATTAAACAACGTTCCTACAAAATTGACTTGGAAGTATCAGGATGTCTTGAAGTGTGCAGGATGAGATAATGTTTTTATTAAATAAACATCGTTCTGCCTCATTTGATCTGTGGTATTTCCTCTCATGTCGTCATATCACTGTTATCTGTTCTGTTTTTCCTTTTTCGTCGTGGTGGGTTGGATCAAATGAACCACTCAGACATTTGAGAGATTCATTTCGGATGTGCTCGACCAGTGGACTTCACACAGAGTTGTATACAGTAATGTGTAGTTTTTCAGCCATGGATTCAAAACACAAACGTGCAGAATCACCCGTGTAGCACTGTACCTGTTTGACAGTTGTAGCTATGTTAGATGTTCTGTCTTTGTGATGCACATCTTCAACAGGAAGTGTGTTTTAGTGTGTTAAGTGTTCTCCACTGCTAAGGCAGTTCTTATCCATTGTCTGCCCCTCTCCTCTACAGTGGCAGGGAGCCTGTCCAGGAGGTCTGGTGAGATCCGGCTCCCCTGTCCCTCCACCACCCCATCCTCCACCCTCCACTGTTTTAACCTGGCGTCACTGCACCTTCATCCTCCTAATCCTTACACCCACCCCCCACGCCCCTCTTGCTCCTTCCCTTCCTTCACCCCCTGCATCTGATTTCCCTTCATTCTGTTGTAGTTGTCAGTAAGCTCTCAGGGAAATCTCTCTTCATTTCTGAGCCGTATTGACTCGCAGCGCCAATGTTTCCATTCAGCAGTTTTTAATTGGCTGTGAGCACGGTGCTATGAGCTGGGATTGGTCGAGGGCTGAAAATTCAAATCTCAAAAAACAAAAAACAAAAAAAACACACACATTCTTCCTCAACCTCTACTTTACCCTGCCATCACACCACATCAGCACCCTGCACTCGACACACAAACACACACACACCCCAGCAGCATGCTTTCCCAAACCAGCCCCTGCATCTCACCTCCCAGCAGGACAGCACAGTGCTGGAGACCACTCAGCCCCTGTTGGTGGTGGTGTAACAGGCTGGAGACTCAGAGTGAATTAGATGTGGGGGGTTTTATTTTTTTATTTTTTATTATTCTCAGGGTGAGTACAGACCGGTAGAAGGGACCATTGTGTGTGTAATTGTGTGAGCATGGCCTTACATCTGAATCTGAGCATGGGTATCTGACACCTCCAGTGTGACCTGCCTTCCCGTCTAGTGATGACAATGTGTTTTTAATGGGCTGAATAAGCAAGTTAGCACCTAACCCGGCATGTAGTGCAACATCACGGCAGAGTTGAGCTGCAAGCAGGATGAATGGGGTTTGCTCAGAACTCAGAGCTCCCACACTTTCTTTCCACCTGCTTTATCATGCGTCTGTCAGAGTTCACTGTTAGAGTACACTGTTCATTTTCTTTTTGAGTTTATCCCCTGCTGATGTAAACACTCACCAGTGCTTCGAATATGTATAAATCCGCTTCTAAAAATAGTTGCCATTTTATCCTGTTCAGCGTTACAACCAAAAAAATAAACTATATATTGCCAAGATTTACATCTTCAGTTGCAGCCAATGGGCCTGGAGAATAAACTGTTAAGATAAAGCTGTACAACAAAGTGTCAGCAAAATGAGTTCAGTTAGATTTAATTTACCTGTAATCTTGACCTGTGGCAGTGAAATGAATAGATGCAAATTGAGTTTCTGACACAAAATTTCATCAATTTTAGTGTGACCATGAATTAAATAAGCACAACCTTTTCTGCTTCAGTCGCTCTGATAATTACAGCTGAAAACTTTGTTATGGTCATATTTTCCCAAACTTCACTTTAAGTATTTTTTTTTATTTTTGCATAAACTGATTTCTTAAATATTTTTATATAATTCTGATTTGACCGCTGAATAAAGGAGTCATCTGTGTGTGAAAGCAAGTTAATATATGAGGTTTACAGTCAAATAAAGCTAATGTAGCTGTCCATGTATGAAGACCAGGGACATGGTAGAGGTGTAAAGAGTTGACTTGTATTCAAAGGAGACGCATGGTAACTTTAGGTGTAAAGAAGCATTATCTGAGAGTCCACCAGTGACTTTTCTGTCTCCCTACAGGAACTGCGGTAACGTGTTCTGTGCCAGCTGCTGCGACCAGAAGATCCCAGTGCCAAGCCAGCAGCTGTTCGAGCCCAGCCGCGTCTGTAAGACCTGCTACAGCAGCCTCCAGCTCAGCCCAGCTCCCCTGGACCTGGAGCTGGAGAAACCCATCACAGCGAGCTCCAACTGAGCATCAGAGGACTGGGACAGAAGGGACTGTAGCTTCCAGCCGCTGACACAGGAGCTACACAGAATGTCCCATGAACTTTAAGTGTGTGTGTGTGTGCGCGCTGCAGATGTGGAATTCAATGTGTGTATATACAGAGGAGCTGAATGACAGGACACTCAGAATGGTGTTGTGCACAGCGGCGGGTCGTGTGTGTGAGTGCACGTGTGAGAGGAGGTCACACATTCACCAAACAGAGGGTTTGTGGCAGTGATGGACTGCACTCCGAGGCCAGAGGAGCGAGAATGGACATCCTGGTGCCTTGGACCAGGCAGGCAGAGAAGGTTGTCTCACTGGGTTGCTGAAGTCTCTTGAAGGGGCTTTGGTACATTCATTTGGTTCATCCCCTCCCCCCATCCCTGCCCATCAACACTTCTCATCAGACTCATCATCTCCTGGCTTGCACTTCGGCTGTAAGATCAGGAGCTTTATGAATGTTGTTCACAAATGTTCATGGAAAAGCTTAAATGGTCAGTTTACCCAAATTACCAGAACATATAGTAATATATTGATCTCTAACCATGGATTTAGTCTGAGACAGCAGGCCACGACCATTATTTTCATTGTCAATAAATCTGGAAATCAATTAGTCAGAATTCTTCCTGTAATTATTTGAAGCTTATGCCACACAAGGTTACATATTCAGTCCAGACCCGGAGAGTGTTTGGCATCTGCTATAATTGTCTGTAATATGAATATTTGATTATTAATTCAATTAAATCTTATTTTCATTGCGCCAAATCATAACAGAATTCATCTCAGGACATGTTTCATGTAATCAGGTCCAGAGCGTATTGATGGAGGCAGAACAGAACTTCTCATGATGAGGATTTATGGGTCCTCTGGATAATCCACAGTTTAGTAATTTGGGTGAACTGTCCCTTTAACATACTCTGGGCTGAATCCCAACTCGGCATATTTGCTAGCTTTTGTTTTGATTGGCTCTTCGCACACACTCACACACACAAATACAAAGTAGAAAAACAAAAGCAGCAGTTGTGTCTGCATCACTGAGTTTGTGTTTAACATGTTGTTGTGATTCAACCCAGAGGATGTTGCAATCCTCGATGATTTCAACAAAAACACTGTTGGGATGTTCAAATAGTTTATTTCTTAAAGTACAGCACTTCATTGATGTCGACCGCAGCGTGGAGAGTGGATAAATCTCACCCCTGTGAGTCTCACGACAGCACCAGTTAGCGATCTGTAAGAACGGCTTCAGAACATGATGGTCGCTCAGCTCTTCCACGCTGACAGACTGTTATCACTGCAGTGGCTGCTGGGAGTGTAAAGTGATGTGCCGCAGCGTTGACAGACACACTGTGTAATCTCTCCTGTAAGCCACACCATCATGCCCTTCACCTACAACAGCCCCCTTTTTATTCTTTTTGCCCAGCAGGCACTGGGAGCTGGACGTCTCGCTCACTTTTCAGTGCTCCAGTGGACATCACAAGTGAAGTTGTACATTTAAGATGTTTGAAAGCTCCAATTCTGATTTTCATTTTGTTTTATTTAATTGTTTGAGGGGATACTTGACCATGATAGCACTTGTGATCTCCACTCTGATTGGCTGAAAGGTGGAGGAGAGCCGCGGCAGCAGAAAGGGCTGTCTGTACCTCCACACATGACTCACTGAGACGCCCACTCTCCCCCACACCCATTCAATGACCTCCCTGCGCACATGCACACATCGTTTTTGTAAAATAAATGAATAAAATAATATATTCAGATACCTATATAGCATTTAAGAAAATGTATAGAATCCTTGAATAGTGGCTCACTTAGTCACCAAAAAGTTTTTTTTTAATATCTTTGTTTTCTTATGTTATTAATTGTAGAAAGATCCGTATATTTTGCAGCCTGTTAAGGATGAACAGGTGTTTTTGTTTTTTTAATAGAGAAGCAGGGTGTCCTGTTTTGATGCTGCAGTGGTTTTCCCTTTCAAATGCGATCATTACTTTAATTTAATTTATTACGATTTTCTTTTTGAATTGCTGTTTTTAAAATTCCAGACAATTCAAATTGCCACAGGATAATCAGAGTTTAAGAGACGGGAAGTGAAAGGTGGTTCCGATCTGTGCTCGTCAGTTCTGTTTGGTATCGGCCAAATCATGGCAGGATTCATGACTCATGAGGTCAAGGTGACGTGTAGCATCGTGTCGCCGCCGACGATCACACGTCCCAGTGAATAAAACGAGCGTCTAGTTGCTGAGTGACACTTGCTTTCGAGATTTGTATCATGGCCTTTGTTGTTGTTTTTTCTGTTTATCGGCTGGAGCAGTAAAGGTACAACACACGACCGCAGACTTTCATTTTAATTATCTTATTTTTGAGACTGCCAATCTTTATATTCTTCAGCTCGTCGTGTCAGCAGAGGGCTGGCTGAGGTTCACCACACAGGATGACCTCCGATTTCCGCTAATTTTCACTATCGGAGGCGATGTGTGACTGACAACACGACACTGTTTAGTCCTACTGGAGACGTATCTATTGACATCTCCTGTTATTTGACTGGTGGCAGAAGATTGAAGCGTTTAAGGTGGTCAGAACAACAGGCGTGAAGTGTTTGTTTTCCTCACTGCTCTCCTGTGGAAGTGGTGAACATGTTGAACTCGACAGCTCGACCTTCATTCTTTCAATCACAGTAGATAACTAAAAAGTTTGTTTGCCCTCTGCAGATGAATAGATGCTGTCTAATTAAATATTTCGGAAAACACTTGAACAAGCATTGCCATGGCAACAAAAGTGGCAGCGAATTCATTTGAGGTGGTACTTCTGCATTAAAATGTGAAGCAAATTCAAATTTAGTTTGACCCCTATGAGTTTTTGTTTTCTCTTCATCTGTAGATGGAATACTGATCTGCGACCACAAATATTGACTTTATATATTCATATAAAGCTGGCCTATAATCCTAGATCAGTCCAGTTAACAGATGATTTATTCCGAGGCTTCACACTCCTCCAAAAGTGATGCATCTTTGTCTTAAACATAATTTATAAGAAGTGAACACAGACTGATCAGATGCAGGGTGAGGAAGGACGTCTACATGAGATGCATAGTCCCCTCTCAGCCTGCTCTGAGGCCAAAGTTCTTTCACAGATGCTCTGACAGTCAGCAGCATGAACCCTCCCTCTGTGTCTTTCACCACCATCACAGGCGTTTTGGGCACCAAGCTTGTCTTGTTCAACTATCCATGAATGTGACACGTCTTTTTAAAAAGAAAAAAAAGGAGGGAAAAAAGGCTATTTTTTGCACATGACATCAAGTAGACACTGCCACAGAGTGCATCAAAATAAAGCTGGAAGTATGCTGTGCTTTTCAGTATTGTGACAAGCATTGTGGTTGTGTGTGTGTGTGGGAGTGTTGGGTGACACACACACATTGCCAGAATTATCCCCTGTTGTACTTCTTTTTTTTTTTTTTTTTCCTCTCCCAAGAAGTTCTGTTGTATTTCTCTTCACTCACGCTGACCTGCTCTATCAGAGGCGTCACTGCAAGGGCCCACTAATCACTTGACATGAATGCATACGTGTGTATGCGTGTGGACTATTGGTATGACTGTGTGAGTGTGTGTGTCTCTTTTGGTGGAGATTGGTGCCAAGCAGTTTTATTACGGGTCTCTCACAAAGGGATCACTCGTGCTTTTTGATTTTCCTCTATTTTTTTTCTTCCCTCCTGTTTGATAAGCACTTTGAACCTTCTCATGTCTGTCAGAGGAGTGTGTAGCTGTACATAGCAATTTCCTGTAACAAGTGCTCCTTGTTCAGTCTGAATATTTTGTTTTGTTGGATTTACTTTAAAGAGCATTACATTGTTGTAGAATTAAAATGAGAAATAAACTAGATAAACCTACTGTGTTGTCTGCTTGCAGGACCTGATACCTGCAGCTCTCACAGCTTAAAGCTGACACGTGATGGAATATCTGCAGCTGAAAACACACACACACACACACACACACACACAAGAAAACAGTCAGACACTTCAGTCATGTTTAATGCATGTACTGATATACATCTCTAAAAATCAAGAAAATCTTAAGTTACTGTCTAACATCAATGTCTACTTACTGAATGCAAATTCAAGTGAATACGTGACAGAAAGAACAACCAAGAGAGAGAATCAAGATCGAAAAAAGCGACGAGTGCTGCTCTAAGTTAGTCATGCTCACTGATGTGACGAGTGGAGGTGGTCTTACTGGCTCTAAAGAAACGATACTACAAAAGTGACGACCCCTGACGATTACTAGACTTCATACCACTGCACAGAAACAGGACATCTGTACCAATAATCATCATCAGCAGCAGCAGCAGCAGCAACAGGAGCAAGCTGAGGCGGCGTCAGCCGGTCTGACTGCACCACAGCCAGCATCAGAGACGGAGGGGTGGACTACAAAGTGAGATGAATGGGTTAGCCACACATGTTGAGCCTATAACCAGATTTCAGTGTCAGTAAGGTGTCGCTCTCTTAACCTGGATAGATCACCGTGGTAACTCATGCTGCACACCTTAACTTCACCTCAACCTTTCACTAGTTTCCTAACCATATTCTCTGAGTGATTCTCAGCTGAGGGGGTTATTATACATAGAAACCTGTTGAGCCGTATGTCTATAATGTGATTTGAACAAAGCCGTGTAGTTCATGACAGCAGCACAAACATCACACCGTCTCCTGGAAATCTACATGAACTAAATAGTTTACATCATCCTGCTGCCTGCTGGGACAACTTCCTGTTTGTTTCAGGTAATATTAACACTTCAAATGTCAGACACTACAATGATATTGGAGGAACAGCTACAGACCACTGTGAATGATGTTTTTATGCTGGGTCTGGGTTGGCTGCCAAATCTGTTTTACACTGCTGTGGTGAATGGAATTAGGATTAGGCTTGTGGTATTTATCATGCAGTGGTTAGCACTGTCACCTCACAGCAAGACCAAGCTGAGGCCTTTCTGTGTGCAGTTTGTGTGCGTTCTCTCTGGCTTCCTCCCACAGTCCAAACACATGCACTTAACAGGTTAACTGGCGTCTCTAAATTGCCCGTAGGTGTAAATGTGAATGTGAGTGTGAATGGTTGTTTGTCTCTATGTGTCTCTGTGATGAGCTGACCACTTATCCAGGGTGTCTCGCCCTAAATCTGCTGGGATTGGCTCCAGCCCCACCGTGACCATGATGAGGATAAGTGGTTACAGAAAATGGATAATATTAAATCAATGAAATGTACTGCATCTTTATTTAAAACTAAAAGGATTTCCATATATTCTTCATTAAGGGTCAGTGAGTACAATGTTTAAATAGAGATCCACAATGTGCAGTTATAACCTCCTCTTGTCTCCTTGCTCTTTGCTCTATTCATTTTTTAATATTCCTCATAGATCTCCATTTTGACAAAGTAGGAGACACATGATTGGTCCACTTCCTGCAGAAGCAGCATGACAAGACGCAACAAACCCCCTCTGTTATATTGGAACATGCAAAGAACCTGTGTCAACAAAGTAAGCTGATGACCCATCATCTCTGACTGGAGCCAGCCAATGCAAAGAAAGCCCGGCTACGTCCAAACCGCTTCGTAGTTCACCCCTCGCCTGTGTGTTTCTTGATCTTAGGTTTGCTAAAAACAACACAAGGAACACTTGGAGCAAAACATTGCTTAATTGTTTTACAAAGTATGGCCGGACGACAACTGTCAATAAAGCAATCATACGCAATTATATATCAAAGGCTATTTAGTCAAGAGGACCATACATTTGATCCAAACAAAGAAGACTGGTCATGTAACAAGAACGAGTTTTTAAATCCTGTTCAAATCCAATCTCATGTGCAAAGTGTTGCCTCCTCACACCTCTCTCTCATCATAGTTTATGTGAGTAATTAAATATTGGCTTGATTCTCTGAACAGAGAAGAAACCTAACATGATATTTCAGATTCTAATGAAATGTTGATATTGTATTTCTTAACCAACAACGTCATTAATCTCCCTGCAACATCTTTAGAAACTAATTTTTAAAAAAAATATACATGGCTTTACCAGCCGACTATTCCCTTTGTCTATAAAAACTCAGACAGCAATATTTACAACTTTGAGTATATCTTATAAAGTAGATTCTCTTGATCTGTAGACCAGTGAAGGTTCCCTGCCACTGAATCTACTATGGGATTCCTCCCACCAAAGCACGTGTCAGAAAAGAGAGGATTGTCGCAGGAGACGTCACCCAGTGCAGGTTTAAGTGTTGCTGAACGAGGAACTGAGACTGCACTATGTACAGGCGATGGAGCAATGACAGTCAGCCTGAGTGATGTGTGTGTGAAGTGTGTTTGTGTGCATGTGTGTGTGCTTGCACTCAGAGTGGATCAAGGGATTCCCAAAGTTTCTCTTCTTCAACCTCCAATCAGGAGCAGCGCAGACCTGGACTCACACCGATGACTGATCCCACACCTGCAAGACGAGAACAGTCACATTTACTGCTTTGGCAGACTGTGTGTAGTGTTATATGCAAGACCACCTAAACCGAGACCAAGTCATGACCAAGACTGGACAATATATAGTCTCCTTAGGTGGCTAATATTTAGTTTAGGCAGTCAGACGTTAGTACAGATCATTTGGCACAGCTTCTTCTTCTGTCTCACACATTCACTTTCTTGCAGTGTGTGTGAAGGGGGAGTGAGGAGAAGTGACAGCTGCTAACAACAATTTTAAAGTAGAAGTGAGTCAAGTGATTAGTTTTATTTAAAGCAGGACGATTTACCTCCAGTCACAGTGATGATGTTAGGAAACGAGTCAGTCATTTAGTCTCTTTGTATGAGACAATACAAGAGCGAGTGAAAATGTGGTCAACTCCAGGAAAAGACCGTCAAAAAGTGCTCTTTAGTACAACGAGACTTGTACTGCGTGAAAATCTTAAATGTCTGAGGTCTTCAACCTGTTTCAGCCCAAGGACCGCTTGGACGAGAGATAAACAGAACAGAGACACCCACATGTCATTCTTTATTTTTGTGTGGATGTCACATTTTCAGCCTGGCCTATAATAACTTTTATATTTACTTTATTCGCCCTTTATTTCACCTTATTAATCTATTTATATACTGAGTTATTAGCCTGTCTGTGTTGATGATGATAAAAAGTTCATGCATAATGGAATCATTTATTTTGTAAATAGGTTTTGTCAAAAGTAGCTTATTATTGCATAATCAGCTTTGCAGTTTACTCACTATCATTTTTGTCATATATTTTTAATTCTCACAGATTATTTTAGTGAAAATGATCAATTATTAATTGGCTGACCCCTGCAATCCCTCTGCAGAACCCCTAGGGGTCACGGACCCCTGGTTGAAGACCCCTGGTCTAGAGGGTTCATTCATTTTAAATACAGTTGGAACAGGGGGTGCATATTCATATTACACGCTCTTGTGCTATTAAATTAAATTACTTACAGTTTTTTTGTATGTGAATAAGAATAATATTTAAACCTTAAATGGTGATAAAACAAGCACATAGCACAAGGTCGATTGAGGCTTGTTCTACAAAGGTTCAGTCCTTGCTGCAGTGGACCAGGGTTCAAATCCGACCTGCGGCCCATTGCTGCATATTATTCCCCATCTCTCTCCCCACATTCCTGTCACTCTTCAGCTGTCTCTATACAATAAAGCTTCAAACAGGCCAAAAAAATATATATATTAAAAAAACAAACAAACACAAAGATGAGGCTTGTGGTACTCCCTGGCAACAAATCCCACAAAGTGACCAAAAGCCAACCATGTGTCAGTCTCTCAGTACTTTGTGACTTCCTGTCTGTGGCCTCAGCCCATCTGCTCCTGCACTCTGACAATATGAGCCCAAAGATTTGTTGTGAGAATGATGAATTGCTTCTAACAGCCAGGAAAGAAACAGCTTTGTATTAGCGGATGATGAAACAGAGAGAACAGAAGCATGGATTATAATCAAATCTTACAATACCTTTGCTACCAGAGGTAATCTTGTGTGTGTTTGCTGCTTTGCAAAGGACTCTCATATTTTCTCATTTGTGAATTCTGCATATATTTCATGTCAGAAGTATAACACTGAATATTGTTTTTATTGTATATTATTATTTTAACCATTTGCCATCACATATTGGTTCTTCCAGCTCTTTTTTTCTATTTTCAGCTGCTTGCACACTTTCTTTCTTTCATTTCCTTTCTTCTTACTTCCTACTCACAGAGTCACAAGATAAATGTGAGGGGGTTTGTTTGTTTACTTCGTCTTTTTTGTTCTTTATTGAACAGTTTAGAAACACAGGAAGCAAAGGAGTTATATGTTATACATCTTAACCACCAGGGCACAGTACCTTGTTGACTGGGGCGAGCTGTGTTCGGACAGACCCAGCATGAAGTCGGGTGCTGTCTCCGAATCTCCCAGGAGACCTCTCCCTGCGACTGTCAAGCACCCTGCCGGGTGACTTCTCCCTGTCCAATGGTCTGGCAGGAGACTTGTCCCGTCTGAACTCGGTGCGGCCCTCCCGGTAACGGTGTGGGGTGCTGGGCTCCCGATGCAGGCCGTCGTGACTGCCGGGGCCTGAGGACAAACGCTTGGAGATGTGCTCTGTGTAGGTGGGAGGGCCTCGCTTACTGGGACTACTGTAGAACACACAGCACAGAGCAGCGTCTCACAACACTGTCTCACAATAGCTTCAAGAAACAACAAGCTGATTTGAAATTTTCACAGCAGATGGCACTGTTGGTCTGTCTGATAAGAACACAGTCTGAACGTTTTCTACCTGTGAGTTTGAACTGAACTGACAGTTCAACAATAAATGTGTTTGTAGGTGTTGAAGTGTTTTTAATCCACCTACACCTCTATCATATAAATTCTGTTCTTTTTCTCTCTTCTGCTGCTTTTTTTTTTTTTTGCTGTTGTTCAAACTAAGAAAAGGAGCTAACCCTCGGCTGGAGCCAGTCCTCTGCAGCTCTCCAGACTCTCTGATCAGACTTCCCTTACAGCAGATGACCCGCAGTTTGTTCTGGTAGGAGGAGGCCAGGTAAATGGCCCCAGAAGAGATGGCTGGGCCCAAGTAGCGAGGGTTGGGGATGTCCAGGTGGGCCAGCACTGTAGGACTGGAAGTACAGACAGAGATGTGGAAAATATAGCTAACAATCAAAATCAAAGTTTTTCAGATTTGTGTCCAAGGAAGCTGATCTGTCTTACCCCAGAGAAGCGTGACCCTGAACCTCAATGACATCCAGAGAGTTGAAGTAGGTGACAAACAGGTAGGGCTCTCTGTAGGCTGCATCAGGGAAGCATGCAGATGATACAGATTATCGGATGCTGATTGCTTTGTAGATGCAACATAAAGTGGCTGGAGTTTCACAGTGTATTTACCAAAGGACAGAGGCAGACGGCTCCACTTGATGTCCTCAGTGCGGCTTCTTCGTCCATACGTGTCCACAAACACTCCAAACTCTGCCACATAATAAAGTGTACATGTGACTAACATCTAGATAAAGATACAGGTTACATACCTTTTTATGATTTGAGTTTACATTAAACACAGAAAACATATTTCTGTGTTTATATTCCTGTTTGTTGCCTTACAGCGATGCTCTGTACCAAAGCTGTCTTGTATCTATTTCACTCCCACACTGAGAGCATTTTACCGTCTCATGTTGTGAACAAAAACACACCGTGGAAACACAGCAGGTATTCCTCCTTCTGCATGCTGCCGGCCACCTGCATGATGGCAATGGGGAAGCTGTGGGACGAGGCTGCAAACACTGCCGAGGCCAGTGACACGTCGTTCTTGTCCAGGAATTCTGCAGCAGATGAATCAAAACACCTGAGTTCAAACATTATATCTAAATTCTTTGTCTTCTCTTACCACCAACACAAAATCTGCTCTTATGTTCATGTTTTGTTAACGTTTTTTATAAAAAAACCTCACCCTCGAGCACAAACTGCTTCATCTCGATCTCGTAGAACTTGTTGGTGCCGATGATGATGCTGTAGCTGGTCAGGTGGATGCAGCTGCAGGGCTCCAGCGTTTCAATCTCCTGTGAGGTGGATAATGAAGACTTGGCTCTATTTATGCAGAGTGCATTTGATGCAAGAAACCTTTATGATGGCAAAATGCTTCCAATTGTTTTTCTTATTTTAGAGTGAATTCAGCATACACTGACATAAACTGTGTAAATGCTTGTTATTTCAGTATTTAATTCATGCATAAATGTTTTGCCATTATTTTGCTTCCTTGACCTGATTACATGCCTCATTATGTTAGTACGTTGCTGGATCAATGTAGTGTTTTCTCTCATAATGTGTGAGGATGTAGAGAATCGTGGACAGATGAAACCAAGATGACAGATGACCAAGACCAGGCAGTATATAGCCGCCTTAGGTAGCTAATATTTTGTTTATTTTGTAATTTAGGAAGCCACATTTTTAGTACATATCATTTGGCCGTCGTCTCCTCACAGACAGCAACAGCTTATTCTTCTGTCTCACATATTCACTTTCTGGGTGTGTGTGAAGGGGAGTGAGGAGAGGTGACAGCTGCTAATTAGATTTACCTCCAGTCACAGTGATGATGTTAAGAAACAAGTCAGACAATTTAGTCATTTAGTCTCTTTGGGTTAATGTAAAGTCACTTCAGGTTTAATTGACATTACTCATGTATTCATGTTTTGCCATTATTTTGTTCTGTGTGGTGTTTACTCCCGCTGTATGTGAGGATGTGTATACGCATGAAACCGTCACACTCACCTTACGAATACAGTATTTGTTGAGATTGTCGTTGTAGCGAAGGATGGTTATCTTGTTAGGCATCGCAGCACATATACAAGGCCCGTTATCTATCTGTAAAGAGGAGGTAGATGTCAGTTTGGACAATCACAATTCGCCCACCAACAAAAAAAAAGTCATGAAGCAGACAATCTGCTTTGAGTTTCACAAAGCCGGGAACACCTACTCTTCCAGCAGCAAACAGATGGCAACCTTTGACTGTCTCAAAGATGTAGGGGGCCAGTTCGGACTGGCTGGGCAGGTGGGACTGGGCCAGAGACTGCTTCACTCTCTTAATCTCCACCAGACACAACGCCCTCTCGTCCCCTGCAGTGCACACAGACAGACGTTACAAAGTAGCTGATGATGAAGTCAGCATGCTATCCTGTGTAACAAGATGTCTACAAAACGATCAGCTCAGATAACAATTACAGAGCCTCATTTATGCCATGTACTCATAATGGCAGCTAGTTATGGCAGGAGATATTGGCTTTTTGATTTATGACCAACACTCACTCCCTAAATTGACTCAGATCCCGCTGCTCAGTGGACAGTTATCATCTATTGAAAACGACAAGGCTGGAGCTCTCACCGACAATCATCAGCAGTTTCTCCTGCTCTTTGACGACGTGGATCTGGAAAACTGATCCCAGGCCGGGGATGTGAGTCAGAGAGTTCTTGATAACATTCAGACCGTACAGACCCTCTTCAGAGCCCACCAGAACTATCTGCAAGCACAGCAAGAAAATACAATCAGTAACATAATCGTAGTTATTCAGGTGAACGTGTGTATGAGGATCAAATGCCTAATAAATGCCTAAATCAGCAGATTAATAATGAAGAGAATGGGATTGATGCAGATACCTGATCTGTGAGGGGGAGGGTGCAGTTAATATCCAGCCTATCATCTCCCTCCAGCTTTAGGAGAGAGTTTCCTAGCAGCTTCTGTAAGAGCAGAGAAAGGTGAGGGGTCAACAGGGTCACAACCTCAGAGGGGGAGGCGGCACAGGGGCAGGACAGAGGACGGCGGGGGGGTGGGGGGCTGGACGGCTGCAGGGCTGTGTGCAGGTTAACAGTGCCAGAGGTGGGACCAAGTCACAAGTCCGTCTCAAGTTCATGGTTCATTGTGGCTTCTCACCAGTCCAGTCACAAGATGAAAGTGTGTCAAATCAGACTTTATTAACCCGTTAGCCTCAACCAGGAGCTGTGACGTCCATAAGTACACTTTCAACAATGATAAAAATACATACAGCATTTCACATACAACATAGTCATAAAAATAGGACGTTGTGAGAACTTTAGTCTGGACACAATGGTCAATCATTATCGTTTTCAAATTTGGCTTTTCTGACTCACATTTAACAGTATTATCATGCTGGAGTTATCTCTAACTGGCTGACTTAAATTTACCTCTTGGCAAAAAGGATGTAGCAGCACAGGAAATCATTCAAGTCAGATGGTATAAGTCGGCAAAATAGATGAAGTAGTTTTAAGTCATTTTGATACAGGCTAAGGTCAACTCCTTAGAAGTCAAGTTGATGTCACCCAGTATCTGACTTGTGTCTCACAGATGAGTCAGAGTCACGTGACTTGAGTCCCAGTCTCTAAAAGAGTGTACAGAGGGGCAGCAGGGCAGAAACACAGACGAGTACACGAGCAGGTAAAAACCTGCTGTCTGATCCCGGTCCTCTGGACAGGACATGTGGAGGATCAACCCCAAAGATGATTGAACATCTTGGTGAGAAGTTGTGTACTGTGGTTATTGAACAGGACACCGCAGGCAGGGAAAAATATTTCAGCAACATATACAGTGTTACGTTTGACATAGAGTTGGTACAGGACAGTGCAGCAGAGGATAGTGAGAGTGAGGAGTGGTCACAGCAGGTGAGGTGAGAGCAACGGGGAGAAGATGACCAACCAGCACAATGATAGACACGTATGGTGGGTGGAATATATAAATAATAAGATACACCGGAACCTCAAATGCCTGACAAGACCTCTACAATCTGACCATCCTGATAGAAAAATGATGACAGTAGTTTGTTTAAATGAAGATTAAATAACAGTGAACGACAAATCCACAGCCTCTGAGAAGTGGCGTGCCAGAGACGTCCGTTCACTGTGTTCACCTTCATTAAGTCACCTAAAAATGACAGCAGACTGCTACAGTATAACCATGCAGGCCTCTGCACATCTCAGAGTAGTCAGTTATAATTAGATTTTCTGCTTTTTTATGAAGACGCGTCTTGTCTGGTGTAGTGTTGTTTGTCGATAAGCCCATGAAACCATTACAAGTCTAAAGACTGTAGGTGTGATGTCAGAGGTTGGTTAGATCGTAGAGGTCTTGTTCGTATTTGAGGTACTGGTGTGCATGAATATTGATATGTTCCACCGTCCATAGATGTGCAGGTGTGTGTGTGTCAGTCTTATGTCTACATCTTTATAACTCTTTACCTGGACAAGAGGAGACAGAACCATTTGTCTTTTGGACACAGCAGCCTATGTGTACAATGAAACCCAATGGAATGGGCAGAATAGAGCAAATCAACAAAACATGCCCATATACCGGACATACAATGTGGCATGATGAAAAAGCAACAAACAGCAGTGAGAAAGACAAAGAGAGAGAGGAGGGAGAGAGAAGAGGAGAGAAGAAGGGGACAATTAACGACACATATAAGTGAACTGGGGGTAAAACCTACGTCTTAAAATGAATGGCTGAAGAATAAAATATCTACGCTGCTCATGAATAGCCCCAGCACAGTTAAACAGCGAGTTTACGACCACAGCCATAGATAAGACAGTTCTCTGTGATTGCGGTTGTAGCGGTTTATGATTTGAGTCAGCAGACATTGAGGACACAGAGAGCCAAATCGCCCCGTTTGCCCCATCACCTGTCCAGAGATACTCACTGCGTCAGCCTCGGCCTTCTCCCGTGAGGCCCGCCCTGCGGCCACCACAGACTCCATGACAGCCACCCAGCGCTGTTTGTCTGGGAAACTGGGAGCCATGAAGTACATTGACTGTCCAGGCCAGCAAGGGGCGTGACAACGGGACTCCAGCTTCAGGACGTAGGGAACATCTGACACACAGGGAACATAAGTAAGGCGTGACTTTAAGCTTGATTCTCACTCTCTCACCTTAATGGTTTCTAGTTAATTATAGCATAATGTTTCATTTTGCTGGGACTCTCCGGGAGCCTGTAATCGTCTCCAGGCCAAACTTGGAGAACATAGCTCCCCTAAAATACTTTATAGAAGTACAGAATAGGATAATGAAGTCTTGTATAAAGTAAAACATCAAACATCATTGGCAAGAAGAGTTCTGAAAGATGTTAGAAGGTGTTTCTAACACTCAGAGAACATCACACTTTGTAAACAGTACCTGACTTGGCAGTGTTAGGTAGCTCAGATGCTCCTACTGCTCCATGAACAACCACCTCTCCATCCGACAAACACAGGTCAAACTCTTCAAGTGGCTTCACTGAATCTGAAAAACACACAGAAAAAACATGGCTGTAACTGGAGGCAGTGTTTGTGAATAACTGCTTTGCTGTATGGCAAAAGAAAACAACCTTCTCTTGGTTCTATCTCATAGATGGACACTTTAGTCCCGTCCAGGACCATATATTTTCTCTCCCAGCCCTGGCCTCGCTTCCCATTCCTGCAAACACAAAAGGAAACTGCATTACTGTAAAGCACAGACGATGAAATGGATCCAACTGTGTTTAAAAGAAAGTCTACAAATGCCTTTGTTTATACTGGTTTAAGGACCAGATGGGTGGACTTTGCCAGACAGAATGTAACAGAGAGTAGCTGAGAGGACCTGATCACAGCCACAGCAAAGACAAAACTGTATTACTCGGGACAATAATATGTGTGAAGGACCTGATGGATACATATGATTAAGTGTTTAGAAAGGTGCTGACCGCCACAATGCTTCAATGCTCCTTGGCATAGATGTAGTACATTTTTGGAGCACATAGCATTAACCGTCATTTAACTGCTCAGTGACTCCTCGTGCTCTGTGTGAAAGCATCTGCAAGTTTCACCAGTTATTTAATAAGGTGCTGTATGCTTCAATCAGACACACCATCATGGCACATGTGAAGATGTCTGTGTATCTGGATGCATCTCTAGCACATGTGACTAGAATGTTGTCCATCGAGAATCTGCTGTTTTGGCAAAGGCTTGTGTGTAGGTGTGTATCGATTGGCACAGAACATTGTGAGAAAAGCTTTAACAATCCCGACAGTGTGTCCATAGCTAACCTGGGCTGTTTCATCCAGCCCTCCAGGTGCATGTGTCCGCTGGCCTCTTTGAGCTGCTGGCCCGGTGAGCTGCCTTTGTCCCGACACAGGCCCTCAGACAGATGCAGGGAGCAATCGCTGGACATGCCACATGTGGCTGGAAGGCAGGGGGAGCATTTTGGGTGGCACAAAGCGTGACATTCTGAGGAGAAAGAAGAGATGTTGTTGAAGAGAGAGCAATGTCGTACAAGCTTTTGTCTCCTCTCCACACCCCTTCCCTTTGTGTCACAAGACTACAAGGAGGCGTATAAGTGAAAGAAATTTAAACTAATGTTAACATGATCAGTTTACAGTAGCTTTCACTTCAGCACTCTCTCATCAGAAACAGTCTTAGACTTGCTTGGCTGAGGATCCACAAACAAGTCTGTGTTTAGTGTTCTCAAAAGTAGCAGACAACATTTAAATGTAGTATTTTAAATTTATAATCAGCTCCTTTACATATAAAAATTTCTTTCATTTTCATATAAACAAATCCTGGTCTCTCTGTAAAACGGTTAGGCTTAACATTGGGAATGAGTTAGAGGCAAGAGCAGCAACCATCACCATGGTTACACACATCATAATAACATCATTTGGTTCAGGGCTGCCCTTTCCAACACATCTTAAACTCACCGAGACAGGTAGCAGCTTGGCGACCAAAGTGCACAGTATCCAGGCACACAGTACACTTGGCAGCTCTCATGTTGAGTCCCACTGTGAAGCGGTGAGGGGTGTTGTGGTGCACCACCCTCTCTCTCTCCCTCTCTCTGTCTCTCTGACTGTCCTTCAAACGACGGCTATACTCTGAATACAGTCAGGGAACACAGTGAGGGCGGGCAGCTCCGGTATGCCTTTACTGTGCCAGGTACATCCATCACTTCAAAACCTCAGTGCACCATGCCATACCCGCCACGAACTCAGTTCAACAAAAGAAGGTTTCCAAAAGAACTGTAAGATGTTTAGCAAAATGCATAAGCAAGTAAACTCTGAAGACAAAAAATGCTTGAAAAAGAATATTGATTGGATCAATCCCTTTGCTTGCCCACTTGCTGTTGGTTTTTAAAAGCATTATCCAGTCAGTATCAAGTTTTCTATTGACTTATTGATGTCCACATGCGGTACATTTGGACATCATATACATTTTTAAACTTATGAGTCTTATCTGTTATATGTTCTGGATTGAAAAAACACAATTAGGTGGGTATTTATGGATTTCTGTAGCTTTCTATTCCAATAATATACACTTACTAATGTACTAAGTGTACAATTATTAATATTAATATTAAACAAATATAATTATATTGCTCTTATAGTTTTTATGTCATATGTCATTTACATTACGTACGTTGTCCAGGATTAATATCAATAACGTACGATTAAGACAGTTGCTTTGAGTTTGGCTCTTTAGCAAGAAGAAATGAGATGACTGGATAATACCTTCAGAGTGTGGGTTCAAACAGCGTTTTGTGCATTGCAGAGTTTATCGTATGGTACATCTCTGTTAGTGTATGATGTGAAAAGTTCAGGTGGGGTTGTAGTGAGTTAAAAGAGCAGAGCAGAATTCTTACAAATCAGATAAGCTAAGCTTCAGCAACCAAGATAAAATGCTTCAGATTTCTAAAGCTGTGCACTGACAAGGTGAAAATTTTACTTCAAGACTTCTCAGCCTCACCTGACTAGCCTGGTGGGATTACACATTTAATAAAAGTGCAGAGCTTTCAAAATCTGGCCTTTCAAGGATGTGGATGAGGCAAAAAGAGGAGAGAGATAAGAGACCAAACTGCAGAAACCATGAGTTTGGATAACTTACTTTCAAAAGTGACCCTCCTTCTCTCTGAAAGGTGTGTGAAAGAAAAAGGATAGTAAGAGCTTTATAAATGATCCTTCATGTGTGATACACGTGTGTGTGTGTGTGTGTGTGTGTGTGTGTGTGTGTGTGTGTGTGTGTGTGTGTGTGTGTGTGTGTGTGTGTGTGTGTCTATGTGTGTGCAGATAAGGGCCACTGTGTGTCAAGTATGAAGCAATAAAGGTTAGAGAGAAAAGGTTGCACTTCAGTAAAAATCATCCTGTCACTCACCCTCGGGTGTTGCGGTCTCCTTTCTGCGTCCGGAGCTGGCGGGTGGCAGGTTGGTCGGGCCCTGCTGGTGCTCGGGAGACTTCACAATGGCAGACATAATCATCTGCTGCCGCGCTGAGGCCGGGTTCGCAGAGTTTCCATGATCCTTATACTGGAGCGCTGGGGTTGGAAGAATCAATTAACTAAACTTCTATCAGGTTTTTATGTATGAGTATAAAGAAGATCATGTTAGTAGTACACTATCACTAAAGTGAATGGTGAGCTGCTGTAGAGGAGCAGTCTCACCTTCCTCTCTCAAAGATCGTAGCTCTGCTCTCATTTTCTGCAGAGCATCTTCCAGCTCGGAGCAGCGAGTGCGCTCTTTGTCCAGTGCTGCCTTCATGTCGCTGTACTGCAGAGGCACTGGCTGGATGGGGGGTACAGGGGAAGCCTGGCCTTGATTCTGACCCTGAGCTTGGGCCTGGGCAGCCATGGCAGCCAACAGGTCTTCTCGGCGGCGCCCAAACAGACCCTGAGACACAGGAACCAACATTTCGTTCTCTTGTTTAGAATCATTACTATGCTCCTCACTTGCTTTCTTTCGCCCTACTAATTCAGTTTCTAAGTAGTGATGACTACGACTTAACTATGAAGTAACACATATGGAATTAGGTGGTAAACAGAAAGTGTAAACAAAAATATATATTTTAGATTTTAGATTTTTTTGCTTTGATGATTTGATTTTCAATTGACAGGTGTGCCTCTTCAGGAGTTAATTAGTGGATTTTTTACCTTTGTAATGTGTTCGATACCATCAGCTGTTGTTCAGAGGTAATGTTGGCATACAGTAAATAGATCTGTTTGAATACTGTAGTAATACATATTAAGGACCACTTAATAACTAAAGAGAAAACACAGTCCATCATTACTTTGAGACATAACAACGTTAAATGTGTCAGTCTCAAAAATCATCAAACGCTATGAAGAAAGTGGCTCAAAGTGGCATAAATGTTTCACGAAGTAGCAGACACATCTCAACGTCAACTGTTTCCAACTGCATTGCTCCAATGAACAACGCCTGGCTCTCCCACCTGTTCATTCAAGACAATCCAGACTTTTCTTGTCTGTTGTTCTCCGCTGGTGGAACGTACTACCAGTTCTTACCACAGCAGGGGCGTCCATCTCGATCTTCAGAGAGTACCTTCTCTCCTAGTACTACAAACAACTATACATGCTAAATCTACGTGTTTAAGAACAGTCACAGCACTTATTGCTGCACTAACGCCTTCTTATCACACTGTACCTTGATTATTACCTTCTCTAAAAGTCGATTTGGATAAAAGCGTCAGCTAAATGACTAAATGTAAATCTAAATGTGAGACTGAGTGAATCAGACCTTCATGGTCACTGCAAAGAAACCGCGACTGAGGGAGACCAAGAGGAAGAAGAAGAGGAGACCCAAGAAACTCAATCAATAGTCATTAGACCAGTGGAAATCTGGCCTGATGACTAAAATCTGAGATTTTTGGTTTCAACTGCCGCAGCTATATAAGATGCAGATATGGTTTTTGTATGTGTGGTTTCCACCATGAAGCATGGAGGAGGAGCTGTGACAGTGTTGGAGTGCTTTGGTAGTGACACTTTTGGCGATTTATTCAAAAGTTAATGCACACTGAACTAGCTTTAGTTGACCTGTCCTCCACAATCACCACAGATTAAAGGAAAAAAGAGCCAACATGTGCTCAACATATAGACTTATTGATTTCTTTACACTTCTTGTTTACCACAACATTCCATATTGTGTTCACCTACAGTAAAAATAAAAAATTAAGAGAAAAGGTGTGTCCAATCTCTTGACTTGTACTCTATGACCCCATCTGACCTTTTTCTTCTTGGAGCCACCATGGGCCTGGGACTGGAGGAAGTCTATGAGCTTGGTCTGCTGAGTGATGGTCCCCTCCATTTTCACCTTCTCATGGGAGTACACGGCCTGCAGGTGGAGCTAAGTGAACATCACTACTGCCATGAATTTCTCCTCAAGTACTTCAAATCACACAGAGAGGGTGACAGAAAGACAGGGAAGGGAAGGAAGAGGAGGGGAGAAGGGGAGGTGAGGGGATGGGGTGGGGTGGAGGACCACATGTAGGCTGTGGGGTAAAACAAAGTGTGGAGGGCATGTGTGTGTGTATGTGTCTTTTGATACTGAAACAAAGTGACACAAAAGTGGGGGAGAAACAAGACTGCAATTGACAGAAAGATTTGCTCTGAGCAGGTGAACGTGTGTGCAGTGACTCTGACCTCAACCATGTCATAATCTCAGAGGATTTGAGATCTCAGAGTACTCAGAGTGTTTTTCTGTGGATATACAAAGTAGGTCTTTGTGTATGTGTATGTATATGTGTGTAGCAGCACCTGGATGTTCTCCAACTGGTATTCCAGGTCAGTCCTTTCAGTCTTCAGCAGGTCAGTCTGGTCCAGAGCGTCCTGCAGCCCCTGGGTCAGGCGGAAGATGTGGGTCTTCTGGGCATCCATCTGCTGCTGCAGTTTCTCTTGCTGTGGAGGTAGTAATAAACTGTTACATCACCATCTGTGACGCTGTGACTTTGCCGTTTACGTCTTCTTATAATTTGATTGTTTCCAATGATAGCACCCGCTAAACCTTTGAGCATGGTTTGACATTTCTTACTGCAATGACTTTACCAACAGAAAATCTATTCTTTATTATCTGTGAAGGTATAAATGTAACTGGAAGACATAAAAAAAACATTTAAGCATCTCAAGTTTGTACACAATGCTTAAAAAGAAAAGAAAAAACCTCCTCCAGCAGCCTCTGCTTCAGATCCCTCTCACTCTCAAGTTTTTGCTGCAAACTGCGGGCATTCATCTCCAGCATGGCATGCTTCTTCTCCAGATCATTCAACTGAGGACAGATGACAGCAGGAAGAGTTGCTGTAACATCTGTTCACCACAAAAAGTAAAATACTTATTAAATGGTGTGGAAATACTTACAGTGTCAGCAAGGCTCTCAGCTTTGAGTTTCTGGTCTTTGAGGGCCTGCTGTAGGGCCAGGATCTCAGCTTTGTGCTCCTTAACTGCCTGTTCCACAGCCTGGCGGGACTCAGAGCTGCGCTGCTCTGCACGAAGCCTAGGACAGAAAACCATTGTTGACACCAGTTATCTGGAGTTCTAGTTCAGCTATATTTTTTTTCATTGGCTTTTGTTATTGAAATCAAATCAATTAAATCCCCTTTCATGTACCAGTGTATATATTCTTGCATTTCTACATTTTTTATGTTTATGCTTCGATGGAAATACACCTTAAAGAATTCTATCTGTGTTTTAATATGCTGTTCTGTGTACCCAGTTTTCATCACCCGCCCTGCCTACACCAACTCAGAAAATAATTTCATATATTTCCCAGAATACCTTTGGACAAACCCTAGAGAATATGCCTAAACTTGTTGCATTCAGTGTGTGTAGGCGGATGGAGCCAGATCCAATGCTGATAGCAACAGCAACATTCAGAGAAAAGAAAGTGCAGAGAAAAGAAACTCATAACTTGTTCTCAAAATGCCTTGTGGTTAAATTATATCACATATTATGGAAGCCAATATTAGTCTTTTATCTATCTTTTATCCCTGTAAGTCAATTCATCTCAATTATAACTGCGCTGTGAAATATCTCAATGTGCAGTATCTCTTTGCAAACTTTACACACATTTAGAGGTTATAGCGATACAGTGTGTGGGTCTGTTCGCAACCTGTTTTGTTTCTCTGTGTCCAGCAGTCTCTGGACCTCCCTGGTCCTCCTCTCAGCCTGGCTCTTCTCCTCCTCCAGTGTTGACCTCCAGGCATCCCACTGTCTCTCCTTCTCCAGCAGCTCGTCGTTCAGGGTCTCCAGCTCCAGAACCTGCTCCTCCAGCATGGTGCATGTGGTCTTCAGTGTCTCAAGGTTCTGGTATAAAACAGGACTTTAATGAGACACCAATGGTGCCAATGACACAACTCAACACCTCAAGTTAGCAGCAATTTAATGAAAGAGCAATAAAGAGAGCATTGTAGTTCAACAGCATAAAATAACAAAAACTACTACTGCTCATTGATGAAGGAAGAATGTGTTTACTGATTATGAACAAGGATCTTGTGGTAGTGATTTAAATTTCCTCTGATGGGTTTGGGAAATCCCTTGGTGGCCATCAGGTTTGGATGGGAAGTGACGGTTTAGTAACCTGACCATGGCATAGCAGTATGTATAGAAGTATCCAGAACTATGCAGTAAAAGTAAAAGTAAAAGTAAAAATAGCAATACTACAATTTAAGAATAAATTCAGTATTTGGTATCATCCAAATGTACCTGAATTGTGTCAAAAGTAAAAATACTCTTAGAATATTTTATATTTTTTAGAGGTGCATTATTGTATAGGCAGAATTTGAATGTTGTAGTTGGTCATCATTTACTGTGTTAATGCTGTAGTTAATCTTTATGAATATAATTTGTATTTTTAAATTGATCATATGTTACGATATGAGCGAATTATGGAAAAAGCTACTGCACATGCAAAGTACCTTCAAAATTGTACTTCAGAACATTACTTGAGTAAATGTACTTAGTTACTTAGTGCTGAGTTACAATGACACCCGTCACCTTGACCAGTATCAGTTTCTCATTTCTGCCTACTGACAGGCTGTGATGGAGGGATCACTATTATTCTCTTGAGTTGCCTCAAGTTGTCTCAGGCTCAGACATATAGGCTTATAAGGAGCACTTTATGACAGCTTCAACAATATATCTGAAGTTTGATAACTAACTTGTTATTCAAATGAAGGTTTGCACATTCAGCTTGAATAATTATCCCAAGACTGCAATTAAAAAAACAGCATCAGTACTCCTATGGAGTTATTTACATGACATGTTTGGACACAGAACACTTTTCTATGTAATTCACAGGGCCTACACAAAGTGCTGTGTTTTATGTCTTTAGACAAAGCATTGGGAGACAAATATAGCCTGTGCTGCTGCTGCAGCAACACCACGGCCTCTGAAGTCCAACGCTTCCACTGCTGACACGACCTGGGAGTGATGGGGATGACACATCCCTCCCACACACCACCCCATCCCTCGTCT
The DNA here is from genome assembly GCF_000972845.2 of Larimichthys crocea. Taxonomy (NCBI): domain Eukaryota; kingdom Metazoa; phylum Chordata; class Actinopteri; family Sciaenidae; genus Larimichthys; species Larimichthys crocea. The sequence goes on along the minus strand of NC_040013.1, from coordinate 51,336,455 downwards.
ATGACTTCCATAGCTGGTTACACAACCAGCAGGACCGAGAGCGCTGCTGGACACCCACGCACATATCCTCCCACAGGGGCTACGCACACATCACACAGCCTCCTCGCTCGAGCTCTCTCTCACTGCATCCAGAATGCAGCACAGAATAATACTGGAATATTCCCAGGCTTTCTCTCACCTGACAGAAAAGATGGAGATGCTCAGGTGATGGTGGTGCTCATGACTTGGCTTATGACCAAGTAGTGGTGACCCCACCCTGGACTACAGGTGAGGTTATAGAGACCAAGGTTTTGGAGCAAGAACATCCAGAAGCATTCCCAAACCGTGTGATCACAGCTCATATATTCCACTGTTAACACTGAGGATGTTGTGGAAGCACAAACATGTAATGTAGAAGGGTCTAGGTCAGAGGACCATCCTCCATTTTTTGACAAATGGTGTGGTCTAAATCAGCTGCCACTATTGAGTTGAGACACACTGATTAAAAATGACCCCACCCTGAGCCCCTTTAGATAAGCAGTTCCTACTTGGCTCTGGCCCATTGGCTGCCAGGAGTTGCACTAGGAGACTTTGGATAAAAAATGAGACTGAGAGACTAAGTTTATGTCCCAACACCACCACAAACTGAATGTATTTTAAAATGAACATCCACAAAAAAAAAAAGCATGTTGGTCACCTGGAATGGTACCCAAGGCACGTCCAGAGAGTTCACCTGGTCCGAGTGAGCTGGTCACAGGAGGGAACTTGTTGTTAAGAACTATGATTGATGTTGAGTTAGGAGCAATGCATGTGGAGTCTGATCTTAATGTCCCATTTGAAGGTGACCTGTGGGTTTTTCACCTAAACACGTGTATGCTTTCAGAGTTCTAACAAAGGTGTTTGATACATTCACTTGAAATTTCTGTAAAGACTGATTTGGGATACAAAATACTGTACTGTTCACATCCATGTTTACTAGCTAGCAGTCATCCTCTTCACTGCATTTGTTGGCACATCAAGTAGCATATTGTAGCCAAAAACTTAACAAGGTACCTTTCACTACTCTCAACCAGAGTAGTTTTGATCAATATTATGAATACATTCCAATAACCAAGTCAATTAAACTGCTTATTGTTCGTTATCTTTGGGGTTTGACAACATGACTGATTCATATAAACTTGCTTAGTATATCATGTATAGATTGTACCAATTTTGCATATTGAACACTGACTGCTCACTTGATTTGCCTTTCTTTTAGACTGTTCAAAGAAACTCATACATACACACACATACACACACACACACACACACACACACACACTATACCTATAATGAGGACAGGACCACCAGCAGCCAAGGTACCTGTTTCTGGTTGTTAAGGTGCATTTCACGGTCGGCCACCTCCCGGCGCAATCTATCCACATCCTGACTGAGCTGCAGTCGGTCTTCTCTCTCATCAGAGGCCTCGTCCAGCTGCTTGGACAGGTAGAAGTTTTGACGGTTCAGCTCGCCGTTCTCCTGAGTCAGTGTGGTCAGCTGCTCCTCCAGGTCTGTGATCACCTGTGGGAAGTGAAAAGGACATTCAGACTGCCAGTTTAAAGAGTGATGAGTATTGACTATTTTGACATTCCTGATACTTTAGTTAGTTTAGTTTTTTGTATTGCAATATTTAATTACAAATCAGTACCTGAACGGTGGATTCTCTACTCTGACCCACCTTACACACACTGCTATACAATACATGCACATTCATTGTACAGTTCACAGGCATGAAAATGCCTCACTTCCATCATGCATGTAGGCATAGCATTGTTGCTCATCCACACAAAAACAAACCTCACACTGTCTAAACTGTACTGCTGCATTATTACATGATGCACATATCTAGGTCAGTATTCATATTGATATTTAGACTACTTGTTTAACCCAGGCAGCATTCAGACCACGGAGCAGGCTAATCATTTCATCAGCATCAGTCTGTTGCCTCAATCAGCCATGACTGCAGAGGGGAAATGAGGGTGGTGAGGCTGCTTGTTAAGAGCCCCTTTTTCTCAGCTCTCATGGGAACATGTATACCATACAGAACTTCCAGGTGGCAAGGGGGAAAAGCGGCAAAGCTTTTAAGTACATAAATTAGCTGTCTGTTCTGTACTGACTCAGTGCTTCTGCTCCCCCGGGGCAGGCGACTGACAGCAGCAACTAAATACTTAAGGCGGAGCAAGGAAGTCAACACTGGAATAAATACCATGGTGATCTGGCAAGCCTCTATATTCACTCTACTTGTCTGTCATCCCAATCTATAGAGCAACTTGCAGACCTAAACCAAATCACATCTGGAGCTTTGCATCCTCAATACTGCTCCCCTCAACAATTTGCTGGAGCTAATCCAGTTTAAAAGGAGTCCTAGCTGATTTAAACACTGACCATAACAAACAAATACAAACATTTTAAATGGGCAGTTACCTCAGTAAAAACAGTATAACAAAGTCTCTGATGGTTTTCAAATATCTACAGTCCCAAAATGTTAGCTACAAATAACAATAGCAATAACAATAACAGGCTGGCCACAAAGCTCAAGGACCTGGGACTACACTACTTGACTTCCAGACAGGCAGACTCCAGGTGGTCAGGGTGGGCAGACACACCTCATCCACCCTGATTCTTAACATCGGAGCGCCCCAGGGCTGTGTTTTGGGTCCCCAAACATGAGTTTTTGACTCCAGCAGTGTTGCTGATGGCACAGCTGTGGTGGGCTGATCAATCTGAGGACACAACAACCTCCTAAATGTCAGCAAGACTAAGGAGCTGGGAGGGGCCTTTAGTAAGAAGCAGAACATCCTGATGAGGATGCAAGACTCTGTAAAGAGTGGTTCATGCAGCTAAACATACAATAGGTGGTGCTCTACCTGCCTAAAAGACATCTATACCAGACACCACAAAAATTAAGGAAAATCTTTAAGGACCGCGACCACCAGGCAACTGTCTTTTCTCCCTGCTAGAATCAGGAAGAAGGGTCGAGATACACCAGACCAGCACAGAGACTCAGAAAGAGCTCATAACTTCAGGTCACCAGGATCCTGAATGAGTACACTGAAAACGTATTACTGTTATTATACTATTATTAATTATCAACATTAATACTTATTTAGTTTCTTAAAGAATGTATGGTAAGAAATACATTTCACTATAATTGGTGGTAATGTGTGACAAATGTAATATAAATATAAAAAGACTGCAAACTCTCAAAAGCCACTTTTATAACAGTGACAAAATAACCTTTGAGCAAGTTAGTATCACCCCTGCCCTTTTCACAGTATGTCTCCTCCTTCCCTCTTCTCCAGCCATATTTCAGTTTCACTTTTTCCTTCTCCTCCCTGCATCTCCTTCATTAATCGGCCATTCATATTTTTTTGTTGGTCCTAATTATGTTCCTGTCTTGTCTTGTTTTTGTGCTTAACCCCCAAACCTGAATCTAAAACTGCCTACCTGTGTGTTACCTGTTTACCCGCCTGCCTGTAGCTTAATTGCTTATTACTCTGCTGATCATTAAATCATTGAACTGTTTAAGCATTTAAGTCCTGATGCTGTTACCACCCCATGACTCTGCTAGTAGCATTATACAAATTTAAAAAAATTATACAAGAGTTCATCCTTTGAGGGCCAAGAATGTGCTTAGCATAATTTAAAGAAGATGACACTTTAGGATGTGATATGTAAGTACAAATGGGAATAATGGTGATGTAAGTGATGGCTTTGATAGAGCACTAAAACTGATGCTGGATGAGATGTCAGGGTATTAAGAATCACCCCCTATGGAATGTACTAAATCTAATGTCAACTGGTCATTAGTTCTCAAAATATCTTGTTCAAAGTTCAAGGTGTTCAACAGACTAATGGATAGACCAACATTGAGTCTTAGCAGGACAAAAAATAGGGTGTCATTTCAAGCTCTGCTTGTTGCAGAGTTTGGCTGTGTTTCACTGAACAGTGGCCAGCTGAATCTATGGACAGTGCTTTCTGAACAGTTTGCAAGTGGGAGGATCTCAAAAGTAGGGCAATGAAATGAAGGAAGAACATGATGGTCTTGGTGTTTATTCAAGGCACATGAATTTGAAGGCACTCAAATCCTTTAAACATGACATAGTTTTCTCAAGGTTAGTGGGCCACCTGGTCTACACATTAATAACAGTATATTACAATATAAAATTAACACAAAACATGGCCTTGAGATTGACTAACTTAACCCTTAACTTTGCAAGAATTCCAGTGCGCTGACCTTTTGGGATTATAAGACACTTAAATTGTCTGTTAAAAAACAAACAAACAACAAAAACTACAAAAGAGCCTGTAAAAGGCTGTTGGATTTACATCCACCATTAAATAAAAGATCTATCTTTGATCAATAAACTGGTCAAGAGGGCCAGCTCTGTCCTGTACTGTACTGGAAGTGGGATTAGAGGAGGATGTTAGCAAAGCTGATATCCATCAACAACAACTCCTCTCACCACCTGCATGAGACTGTGGAGGCCTTAAACAGCTCCTTCCGCAACAGACTGCTACTCCCACCATGTAAGAAGGAGCTCTATCACAGGTCCTTCATTCCAACAGCTGTCAGACCATTTAACACCAGCATGATTTCACATACTTATGACTTGACATACTTATCTTATTTTATTTTATCTTATCTTATCTTATCTTATCTTATCTTATCTTATCTTATCTTATCTAAAAAATAGCTACTTTTGAGTTGTAGTTTCGCAGGTCGGCTTCACATGATGCCTCGTGAATCTCTAGTGAGTGGATGCTGTGGTTTTGTAAGAGAGGAACACATGGAAAAAGAAATTATCAGCAAGTGACAAAAGTCAGTATGAGTGGACTATGACATCCCAATGATGGGATGAAAGTCATTATATTCCTGTTACTGTTCCAGTGTGGCAGGTTTTGGTAATGGGAGCTCACTTAGTTATGGCACATTTAACTGAGAAACAATCTGCTATAGCACTGATACCAACACAGACTGAGTATTGCTCTGTGAGCTCTGATCATACTTTTCACCAACCAAGAGTGATGAACAGTGAACAGTTAGTTCCAAAAGTTTGGACCTTTTATATTGATGTTTTTCTTTCAATAATGGCTGTTTTAACAGAGATTATATATTATATGATTTTGTCACTGAATGTATTATTTACATTTTAATTAGTTTTTAGAACCAAAAGAAGAAGAAAAACACTGTTGTAACCATTTTTACCCCAAATGCGCTTACATTTTTAATTTGTTTTTCAGTTCAGAAAAAACATAAGTGACCTGAGATCATGACTAAACTAGAACAGTATAATTTGTCTCTAAATATTTTAGGATGCTGTTTCTCTTTGGACCGTCTGCAGTCTACTCAGTGGTTACACTGAACAGGTTCAAACTGTGATTTGTCACTTCCAGTACTGTATTTTTAGTTTGAAGTTTTCAGAATAGATTTACTGAACAAACATGTCTGTTCATTCCAGCTGGTTTTAGACATTATTGTGCTCTTGACTGAAACAGGAAACTGTTCCTGTTTAAATCAGCTTCTAGTTTCTTTAACCAGTGACTGCTGATATTCTTATTTAAAGTGTGTAAATCTTTGCTCCTGTCTGTCCTCTCACTCGTCAGTCATGTATAAATCCTTCATACTAAATAACGTCTGTTTGTAAAGAGTACTGGATCAAGTTTTGTAGCAGGGGGGTTCCAAATCTTGAACGATGATGTATATTTTCACATAAATGACCAATATGAAAGGGGAAGGGTGTCTGTGATAACTGAAAGTAAAAGAAAAACTTTTCTAGGCTGAAAGCTGTTGGAAGTAATATTAACTGGCTGGTATGTCTTGTATTGTTGCACTTGTTTGACTTAAGTCCATCTTTACAATGGTGGTATTGTACTTAGAAACTGTGTAATGATGTTAAATGGAAAAAATTACCCAAGAATGACAGGAGCGCATGGACTGAAACATTAAAGCTACATTGGGTTGTCAGTTATGTGTGATGATATGTGATGAGTCAGCTGGTGTTCAATGCCAGGAGACTCATCTGTTCCTGGAAAGAGTGAAAAAGCAGAAAAAAAAGGAGAGAGCAGCTTACCGCACAGCTATCTCTTAAAGCATCAAACTTGCGTTGTATCTCATCTCTGTGTGCCTATGACAGGAGAGACAGAGGGATGGTTTTTACCACCTGAATGATACAACATCAAAGCAGACATCACGTTCAAAACCCCTTCTCTGCTTTCTCTCTCTCACTCTGAGCACAGTGATCTCCTCCTCAGCCTCTGCAGTGGTATCCTCCAGCTCAGTCTTGGCCTGTTGTAGTTGGCTCTCCAGAGCGTGGCGAGCTGCCTGCAGGTTGCTGATCTGAGATTCGCGCTCCTGCAGCGACAGGGTCAGGTCTGTCACCTGACGCTTTATCTCTAGCTTCTGCTCCTCGTGCTCCAGACCAATCTACAAGGGGAAACAGAAAGGGAGCCATCCAGGGTGAGGGAGGAGGAAGTTATTCACCCCCAGGAGCAGGCACTAACACTTCACCTTGTCAAATTATTGGACTGACAGGACAGTGAGAAATAGATTGTGAAAAGGGAAAACGGAAGAAATTAAAACCTCCTTTATGCACTCTGGTTGGAAATCATAACCAACGATCTATTGGGCCTTCTGCTCCACGTCCAGATAACATCTCCTCACCTCTCTGAGCCTAGTTTCCAGCTCCAGCACACGACCCTTATTGCTTTGCTCCTGCTGACTCATCTTCTCTAGATGCTCCTCCAGTTTGGCATTTTGGGCCTCCAACTTCCCAGCCTGAGACTCCAAGTAAAACTTCTGCTGACGTAGCTCAGAGATCATCTCCTCCTGGGCTTTCCTGCCAAGAAGACACGTGCAAAAAGTTCAATAGGAGGCAATGAAAGAGGCCTCAAGGTTTTTTTTCTAATGCTTTGAATTTCGACTGACTGTCAAACAGAATATTAGTACTTACATGTTTTTCTGGGTGTAGATACTGCTGTTGGCTGCCAGCTTGTTGGCCTCAGACAGCTCAGCAATTCTCTGCTCCAGGCTGTTCATCTTAGAGTCCATAGCATTTATGGTCTGAACAGATATTATGGACATTATTCAGTTTGATCTTCACATCACAGGCTTTAATTAGGATCAGATTAAGTCACCTTATTTTGTGCTCTACAATAACAAACCCAAGATTACTCAAACAAGAAATCCATGTCAGTGTGACAAATGTTAAAATGCGCCTAAAATAGCGTCGCTGCCAAGCTGGTCACTTCTTACCGCCTTCTGTTCACTGATGATGCTGCACTTCTCCTGCACCTCCTCCTCATATTTGCTCTGACTGGACTCCAGCATCTCCTTATCAGCCATGTCTGCCTTCATCTGGGCCTCCAACACCTGCTCAATGCCAGGCAGCCCACAGAACCATAACCAGGATATCACTTTACAGGACAGAGAATGTGAAGATGACATACTGTAGATCTCCTAAGCAGCACACCCACACACACAAGTCAACCAGCTAAAGTATGAGCACCAAACTTAGCACAGAGCACTTCCTGTCAGTACAGTACATCAGGATATACCTCCCTGTTGCTTTATGTAGCACCAAAGAGCCTGCATAGGTGTGACTATTTATGTGTTATGAAATTCAACCTTTATCTTGTCTTCGTAGAGCTTTTCCTTCTGCTTCAGATGAGTCTCCAGCCGCTGGGCTGTGGCCTGGGTCTCTCGCAGATTCTCCTCCAGCCCCTGCACAAAAATTCAAATATGCTATGCACTGCTCATTAAAACACAAGTGACCTGTTCTGTTGACTTCTAAAGTCTGTGTCCCTGTCAGAGATAGTTTCTTTATATCACTTAACTGCAGAGAATTGTGTTTGTGGTGGTGGAGCCAGGAAGACATTCAAGGAGATGGATAGTCATGGCAAGTGTTAACAGGAAAGTGTATGCTTTGATGAATGTAGCAAAGCAGTGGCACAGTTTCCTAAAATCCATTCATGACTTTTGTATTCAAGCCACTAAGACTAGTCGTTTATTTTTGTCACTTCGGCTGGAGTAAGTAAGCAGCTCTGAGTATGCAGAGACACAAATCGATGGGATCAACCTGACCCTTCGGGATGCTTTTTCGACCTTTTACTTAGCAAGAAAAGCTGGAACTAATGAACAATGCTAACACCTGGAACTGGCACACCTAAATGAAACACAGCAAAGATTATTATCCACTGAAGTTTTCTAGCAGAGTTTCAGGAACAGGACACACCTCTACCTTGCCACTTCCAACATTCCTATAAATCACTCTTGTATTTTGGCCTCTCTCCTGCTCACCCCATCTCTTTCTCCTATTTCTCCCTCTGCTTCCTACTCTCCAGAGGGTTCTCAGGGGGGCTGTGGTGCCTGAGTTTTATGGTAGATTCCCCACCAAAACTTCACCACAATGAATGCAGTAACAGAACGAAGAAGTACAAGAGTTTCCGCTTCACTTACGATCTTTTGTTTGGTCAGTAAATCATTTAAATGTATTGTATGGATGATGGTGTGGTCCATGCTAGTAAATTAACTATTGCCTTTGCAGACACACAACTTCAGAGAGACAGGGAATCAAACCAGGTCTGCTGTGGTAAGGATTCAGCCTTAGTACATGAGGTGCTCACTCTACCAGGTGACCTACAGCTACAGCTTTAAATGAGACATTATTAGTGTTGTTGTTGTAACTTTGTGCCCTGTGTATGTAGAAATAACAGTTTACATCATCCATAGAGATAATCAAAGATAAACATGAGATTTTCTCAGAAATATTATGTAAAATAGCACTTCCTCTGCAGTGATGACAATGAGCTATGTTTATCTCACACCTCCACTGATTATTTTAGCTCAACACAAGTAGTGAAAGGCAGGTTACCAGAATCTTATCTGCCATCTGCTGAATCTGCTGGGCCTTGCTCTGGATTTCTTCCTTCAGTTTAGTCTCCCGGCGCTCGACAATCTCCAGCCTTTTCACCTGGTTCTCCAGAGTCTTTCTACCGTCCTGCACACACAACAGACACAACACACATACAAGCATTAACTGACTTACAGAATGTGTGATGGTGTGAGAGGTCCTCAGAGGTGTTTAAATTTGACTCCTGAGTCTCCTGTCTAAATGATCCTGTGTTAATTATCAAATTTACATGTGAAGTGCTGTTTTAAAAGATCTCATACAGACAAAGTACATTGTAAATGTAACTACAGACACAGCATGAATGAATATCTAATGTGTATATGTATATTATGTGATTAGGCCACCATACAGTTCTGCATTTGGCAGACAGAGACTCATGAGATAATCTCTATAAATAAATATCTGCACTGTCAGGCAATAGCTGATGGCTTCTAAGATTGATTATGAGACAATGTTGAAGATGATGAAAGGTTTGCTCACTGGAATCTGCACTCTTGCACTGTTGCACTGTTGCTGAAATAGTTAATTACATTGCACAAGCAAGACAGTTTTTTTTTTTGCATAAACAGGTATTAAAGCAAAACAAAACATTGGAACATAATAACAATAGCAAATTACTTAAGAGCACTAAGATAAAAAATGTTATTAAAAGACATTTACACAGATATCTTTTTATTCAATTTAGATGTTACGGCATGCACAATTTAGCCAGTGAATTCGGCCTGCAAAGAAACAAAAGCAGTTTGTTAACATCACAGCAGAGACAGGAGCACTGAGCCACTGGAAAATCAATTAGTGAAATGCAGTCACATGCAGACTGATTAGCTTCATAACACCAGAGACAATAACTGCCTGTGTTCAAGACCACAGATTGTCTCTACACAATGACTACAACAGGGCATTATTTGTACAAAAACATAACATTATGTTATATGAGATATGGTGAAAGTCTGAGATGATTTTAAACTTAAGCTTAAATACTCTTTGGTTTAGTTTTACACAAACAGGAAAGTGAGGGAGCTTCACAAAGTGAAGAGTAAGTGAATTTTCTTTTCAAATGAGCTACATAGCTCTCTGACATGCTATCATGCCATCATAGCACAGAGTTCCACAGAAGATGTTTGTGATTAGCAGATACCTAAGTTGGATTATTAATGAAACACTGTAAAACAAACACACAACAACAGCTTTGTGATGCTGCAAAGCAACAAATCACATGATACACAGACTAACAAGAGGAAAGAGAAGAGAATGTGTGTGTATATATATATATATATATATACACACACATATATATACACACATATATATAGGCAGGTTGTGTACGTGTACTACACTGTGTATGTACCTCAGTCTCACGGAGGCGTCTACGCAAGCTGTCACTGGAATCTTCCTTGTTCTGTAGCCTCTCCAGATCTCGCTCCATGCGCTCTTTGGCCACCCTCATGGTCTGAAGGAGGTCTGTAGCCTCAGCACTCGCCTTTAACGACTAGAGGTTATGGGAAAAATACCACTGAAAAGGTGTGTAAATGTAAATGTGGTTTACTCAAACCTGAATGTGATAGAAAGTCGATTTACAGACCCACATGTCCAATCTCTAACACATGATGTCACAGTAACGAATAATATCTACACCAATTAAAAGAATTAAGTCATAACATAAATCATATGAACATGCACCAGTATAATAATTGTGTATGCGGACAAATCAAATACATGTAATTAATCAGTTATATATGCATCTGCATCACTGGTGACACTAGATTACAATGCACAAGTCGCTGATAAGAAGTTTGTGTATCAGGAATAATTTTGTGGCAATTACTACACACCCTACTGTATATTTCTAATATCAATTTATTTAATAAACAGCACTGGGTTATATTCTGCTGATTATTTCATGAACTATTTTGCACTGAGTCAGAAGTAGACCTATCCCAAATGTAGACTCAGTCAGTCTTGAATATCAGCAGCAAATCCTCATGTGTGCCCTGCAGAATGGATGGTACCTTTTAAATATTCATTTCTAGGAAAAGACAATTAGGATGAAATAATTTTTTCTAATGAGGCAAAACTGTTTTATTGCTGATAATTAAGCAGTAACTCTAGTTTTTAAAGACAGCTAAATTGTTCTCAGGCCATAGACATAGAGTTTAAGAGAGAGCCAGAGAGAAAAAGAAGGTCAGGGAGGGTAGAGAAAGAGTTTATACAATCATCTGACAGTGTGAAGTGCTGTTACATCTCTTGCATTTAAAAGCACAAGCTCATATGCTGTAAATTATTCATTATTATTCACAATATTCTACCTTGCCAAGCTTCTCTTGGAGATCCTGGATCTTTGTCTGCTGTTCAGCGTTGGTCTAGAAGAAGAAGAATACAGTCATCGTGATATGTAACGATTGACATTTAAGCACACTTGTCACTTCAACTTGTCATTTTTGCAATCCTCAATGACAGAATCTTATTATTACTGTTTTCATGATACTAAAGCATCAGTGCCCAAAACCCATTCATCAAATCATTCAGTCTGTTGTGTTGTAATGTGTGTAATGACTCCTCAGAGTGCTGACACATTGACTGGCTTTTTATGATGTTTCATTTTGAGTACAGATAAAATGTACTGAGTGGAGAAGAGAAGAGGTTTTTGTAAATGTAGTTTGAAGTTAGTTTTGGGAAACGGGTGGAGGGTTACAAGAAAAGTATCTACCTTCTCCAACTTGGCCATCAGGTCCTCTGCTTCTGCTTTGCCTTGCTCTTTAGCCTGTAAAAATATAGGAAGCTCTGAGATCCCTCACAGTAATGATCACAGCAGGTAGACAGTAAGGAAGAAACGGCATGTGAGTGAGTTAAATATGAATCATATAGAATCATATTATTATATTGAGTTACACTGTGATTCAGAGCCATACTGCAATTCAGAATAAAGTGACAAAGAAAGCTTCCTATGTGAAACATAGGCTCAACTGCTCAACAACAGTTTTAGTTACAGTGCAGACCTTCTGCATCTTATGCTGGTAGTCGGCAGCCTTCCTCTTCAGCTCCTCGCTGGTCTGCCGGGACTCTTTCAGCTCGGACTCGTACAGGTCGCTACGGCGACGAGCAGCAGACAGGTCCTCCTCCAGTTGTCTGATGGAAACTCGCATCTCCTCCAGCTGGGCATGATATTCCTGCACAAACACCACAAACATGGTAGAATAGGATAGCCCAGCCCCCGCCCCCCCAAAAGGAGCACTAAGGATATTTTCAATATGACAAGAGTACATTCCACTTAGCAGAGCACATACTGCTGCCAAAAAGTTCCTGGAATAGGAGACGGTCTTTTCAAATTTTGGCTTCCTGTAAGCACTTTATCCAGTTAACGTGACTATATTTGTCTACCATCAAGGGTGCCCCTCGACCATTGCAGCAAATTTTGGAAAAATTGGCAGAGCAATTACTGTATATTGTAAGCCCCAGTGCTGTTTGACCTGAACCTGTTTTTAAAAATGTCCTTGTTAAAAGCCACTGCATCATTTATAGGAACAAAAGAGATAATTTGTAGATATTCTGCCGGTAACACATTCAAACAAAACAACAACATTGAACAAAACTTGCAATTAAAAAGCTTATATTAAAATGTTCTATATTATATATAAGTATTATATGTCAATTTTGTTGGAAGTAATGCAAGTACAGACATTTCAAATATGGTATATATAGTATATACTATGATATAAGCACGCTAATGGTATAAAAAGTCACTGAACAGGGAAAGGAATGCAGAGAGAAAATTTGATCAGTCAGAGTCACTTAATGCACATGTCTGTTTAACAGTAATTAGTCACAGCCTAACAGATCTAATTTCAACCTCCTCATCAGCTTACAGAGCACATCAGCCTCTCTGTCAGGCTAATAAAAAGGAACATCTTTCTGTATCCACGGAGACTGATGCGCAACCGACACACATTAGAACAAGCAAAGTAGACTACCTCAGACGTGCTGAAAACAATGCCAGGACAATTTAGCTGAAGTAGAATGGTAGGTTGTGTAACCATGAGTAAAGAGACTGTCTCCCTAGCCCATGTTGATCTGTGTGGGTCAGGGAAGAAAAACCCACCAGTGAGGTGACTGAGCATTGTATAAAAATATCTCTGTGCCATACGCCTCACTCATCATTTTAACTCCACAAGAGCAGGATGACAGCTCCCATCAAATTGAACTGACTGGATCTCCTGGGAACTACCTTTCATCTGGTCGTGACTTCCCAAGTCAATAAACGCTATAAATGATTCCATTTCAGCAAAAGAGTCACACAGTGTAAAAGTTAAATTAAAAGAAATTAAAGACAAGGGAATTCAGCTTTCAATAAGACATTAAACAACAACGGTCTTGTGGAGAACTGAATCATAGTGTTCTTTTATTACAGAGAACCAGTTGTACAATCAGTTTTCTGTTCTTGGCTTGTTCAAGTAACCTGTTGCATGAAGAAGCAATTGTAAAGAAAGCATACCTGTGTCACTTGTGTTGAAAAAACTCCCAAGAGGCCAAAGAAAGACTCAAAACACTCAAAACAGCTTTACATATTTAAAACTTCCAAGATAGATTCACTCATCTTGGGGCTGCTTACATTCTTTATCTGCAGTATCATCAGTCCTAACCGGAAGTATTGTTGAAGAAATCATTCAAGTCCAGCTCAAAGGTTTGCAGATATGTGCTGACCCAGAGCAAGTGGAACGGAACATTTTCATACAATAAAAGAGCCACAAAGAGACAATATGTAAACAGGTACAGAACAAACATTTAGAAAAAGCTTTTTTTTCATTAAGGCCTAAAGGGTCAAATAAGTAAGATGACAGGGGGGAGGAAGGACACACATTTGGCATATCACAAAATGAAGGGAGAAAACCAGTAGGGACCAGAAGGTGCTCCTAGACATCACATGATTAGAAAGTTTGAGACTGATACTCAGCACCTAATGACATTGGAGTAATCTGTCTTTTCCAAACCAAAAACAAATGTAAGAAATGCAATGTCAAACCGCACTCTGCACGTATTCAAACAGCATGGCTCCTTAGTAAAAGAGTCCTAAATTGACTTGTCTGCAGTCCAGACTTTTCACCAACTGAAAATGTTTGGTACATTATAAAATGAAAATACAACCAGGAGGTTGTTACCACAAGGAGACCCCGAACTGTTGCACAGCTGAAATCTTACATCAAGCAAGAATGAGAAAAAATTCCATATCAAGTTGGTCTTGTCAGTTCACAGATGCTTACAGAGTGCTTTTAAAATAAGAGGTGATTAACAGAGAGGCAAACATCAATGTTTCAATGTTGTGCACATCATCACATTTTGTTTCTACTGTATTTACATTTTACAACATTTTTGGAAATGGGACTGTAACTTTATAGAAAGATCAACAGGATACTGCATTCACTTTTGTCTGTGTTATATCATTATGAGATAATGCTATTTTGACTCTGGCTTTCCATAATTCCTTGTTTAAATGTCTTTGCTGACATTGTGATTTTAATGGCTTTGACACAGATTGCTTATCTCTGATGGAGAGAATCCATCCCCAATCTCTGCTGTTTGTTGTTCCAACACTGCATGGCTTCTGCGTGAAAATGATAAATACTGCAGTCATATGACAGAGCGTGGGAGACAGATGCTTTTCAAGATAAAATGCTGGATTTAGCTGGTGTAAATACCCCACTGAGAGGCACCAATGTACAATATACTCATAGACTGAATTTTTTTTGTTTTAATCCTAATCTTTCCATGGAAGGTTTGCTTTGACAATGTTATTGTTATTTTTATGATAAGTATGAAAGGGGCATCCTTGAAATGCTCAGTTGTTCATAAGAAAACATAAGGCAAAGTTCACTTCTTTGAGAAAAACTGTGTGGGAAAATAGTCCAGCAGTTTAAGAGCAATTTTTTTTTGGGAAGAAAAGAAAAATACACAGAAAAAAAAGTAAAGATTAGCCATGCATGCATCAAAAATGCACAACCTTATAAAGGATATTATGACATGGGCTCGTAAACACTTCAGAAAACCATTGTCAGTAAGCAAAGCTCACTGCATCTACAAATGCACATTAATACTCTACCATGCAAAGAAAAAGCCAGATATGAACAACATCTAGAAATGCAGTAGACGTCTCTGGGATTGAGCTCATCTGAGACAGACTGACTGAAATGAAAAGGTGTGCCGTGGTCTGAACAGTCCACATTTCCACAAGTGTTTTTGGAAATCATAGAAGTTGTGTCTTCCAGGTTAAATTTACATTGTGCACAGCGTCCCAACTTTTTTGGATTCAAGATTGTGTAATGTAATTACTACTAATAATAATAATATAAAACACACTGCATATAAATTCAACATGTAATGTTGTGCATATCCATTTAAAGTGTTTAGCCCCTCACAAATAGATCATCTTGTTGATAGTACTACAGGCTCATTACGGACAACTTTAGACTCTATTGCACCTCTGAAAAAGAAGACAATTAAACAAAGAAGGCTAGCACCATGGTATAGCCAGCAGACTCGTAAATTAAAGTAAGAGACACGTAAATCTGAACACAAATGGCGTGCCACTAAACTGGAAGAATCTCATCTAGTCTGGCAAGATAATCTCAAAACATACAGGAAGGCTCTCCGTAATGCCAGAGCAGCCTATTACTCTTCTTTAATTGAGGAGAATAAGAACAACCCCAGGTTTCTCTTCAGCACTGTAGCCAGGCTAACAGAGAATCACAGCTCTACTGAACCATCTATTCCCTTAGGTCTAAGTAGCAATGACTTCATGAGCTTCTTTAATGATAAGATTATAACTATTAGAGACAAAATCCATCACCTCTTGCCCTCAACAGACATTGATCTGCATTCTGATACAGCAAGTTTTGAAACAGCTGTAAAACCTGATATGTATTTAGACTGTTTTTCCCCCATCGACCTTCATCAAATAACTTTAATCATTTCTGCAGCTAAGCCGTCATCCTGTCTCTTAGACTCCATCCCAACCAGGTTGCTCAAGGATGTTTTACCTGTAGTTAGTAATTCGTTATTGGATATGATTAATCTGTCTTTATTATCAGGATATGTACCACAGTCCTTTAAGGTAGCTGTAATTAAACCTCTTCTTAAAAAGCCCACTCTAGACCCAGAGGTCTTAGCCAACTACAGACCGATATCAAACCTTCCCTTTCTGTCTAAGATACTTGAGAAAGCTGTAGCTAATCAGCTGTGTGACTTTCTCCATAACAATAGTCTATTTGAGGATTTTCAGTCAGGATTTAGAGTGCATCATAGCACAGAGATCGCATTAGTCAAAGTTACAAATGACCTCCTAATGGCATCAGACAAAGGACTCATCTCTGTACTTGTCCTGTTAGATCTTAGTGCTGCATTTGACACCATTGACCATCAAATTCTTTTACGGAGACTGGAACATCAAATTGGCATCAAAGGAACCGCCCTAAGCTGGTTTAAGTCGTATTTCTTAGATTGATCTCAGTTGGTACACGTCAATGATGAATCCTCCATGCATACCAAAGTTTGTCATGGAGTCCCACAAGGTTCTGTACTTGGACCACTTCTATTTAGTTTATATATGCTTCCTTTAGGGAACATTATTAGAAATGACTCTATCAATTTTCATTGTTATGCTGACGACACCCAATTATATTTATCGATCGAGCCTGATGAAACCAATCACTAAACTCCAAGCATGCCTTAAGGATATAAAAAATTGGATGACCTACAATTTTCTGATGTTAAATTCAGACAAAACTGAAGTTCTTGTAATTGGACCCAAACACCTCAGAAATTCTCTTTCTAGAGACTTAGTTACTTTAGACGGGATCACCCTGGCCTCCAGCTCCACTGTGAAGAATCTTGGAGTTGTCTTTGATCAGGATTTGTCCTTTAACGTCCACATAAAACAAATTTCGAGGACTGCATTCTTCCACTTACGTAACATCGCTAAAATCAGACGCATTGTCTCTCAAGCGGATGCAGAAAAACTAGTCCACGCATTTGTTACTTCTAGGCTGGACTATTGTAACTCTTTGTTATCAGGCTGCTCTAATAAGTCTCTTAGGACTCTGCAGTTATTTCAGAATGCTGCTGCACGTGTTCTGACAAGAACCAAGATCAGAGATCACATCTCTCCCATTTTGGCTTCCTTGCATTGGCTACCTATTAAATCTAGAATAGAATTTAAAATTCTTCTCCTTACTTACATAGCTCTTCATGGTCAGGCATCATCATATCTAAAAGGCAAGGCAAGGCAAGGCAAGGCAAGGCAAGGCAAGGCAAGTTTATTTGTATAGCACAATTCATACACAAGGCAATTCATAGTGCTTTACAGAGGCAAGGAAAAACATTTGACATTAAGACAAGCAATAGCAATAGCATTAGCAATAGCAATTTAATTAAAAACATCACAATGTCATTTAAAATCATTAAAACAGCAAATTTGAAAACAGTTTAAAACATTAAACGAATCACTGGATTATGATTAAAAATTCTTTAAAGGTTCTTTAAAAGAGTTTAGCCATAAGCACGTGAAAAGAGAAAAGTTTTTAACCTGGATTTAAAAGTGCTAAGAGTTGGGGCTGATTTTAGTCCTGCTCATAATACCTTACTACCCCTCTAGAACACTGCGCTCTCAGGATGCTGGGTTCCTTGTGGTTCCTATAGTCTCCAAAAGTAGATTGGGAGCCAGAGCTTTCAGCTATCAGGCTCCTCTTCTGTGGAACAAACTACCATTCTGGGTTCGGGAGGCAGACACGGTCAACACTTTTAAGAGTAGACTTAAGACTTTCCTTTTTGATAAAGCTTATAGTTAGGGCTGGCTCATGTCATCCCTTAGTTATGCTGCCATAGGATTAGACTGCCGGGGGACTCCCCCTCCCCCCAGGGTTATGCCTAGCCAGGCACGGTATTGGTTGAAGATGCAGTCACATCTCTGTTACCGAAAACCCTCTCTCTCTCTCTCTCTCTCTCTCTCTCTCTCTCTCCCTCTCTCTCGCTCCCTCAAAATCATCCAAAGTTGCCTTGTTTTGCTGTGCCTTCATTATTCTTTAAGTGTAAGGTGACACATTTAAAGTCTTAATATTACCTGAAGCAAATAGGAAATGACATTGTCTCTCACCATAATTCAGACAGTGATTAAAAACGTAATTATGAAAACATTTTAGAAATAGACAAACTAATTTCTGGGAGACAGGGTTGAAAAAGCACAGCATGGTGCATCCAGTTAGATCTGCAGTAAACATTACATAGCTTTGTTCGGTGACATTAAGCTACTAATGTATGGCTCAATATTATGTATTTCCTCATCTGAAAATCTGTATCATTTAGAATATTGTCAGGAAAAGAATTATGTTTTTTTGATCTGAAATGCGTGTAAGTGTGCAGCAAAAGTGAACATTGGCTAATTGAAGTTAGGCATCCCTCGCTAACACATTAATCTCACTTTGTAATACACTCCTCTGTTGACCAATACAATGACAATTTTGATGGCAGTATGTTACTGTAACTCTGCTTATAGACATCCTTCTGCAAGACAAATCTTGACCTTTATGTGGAGACATAGACGGAGTTGTGAAATCCCAAACACATCTGTCCTCAAATGTCAAATGTATTCCTGTTTCTAGTATACTGAAACATTTAAAGATAGGTTAAGGTTGTCTGTTTTAAAACAATGGTTACATATTAACACTGCATTTACCTAATGTGATTCCAGTGGATGTACAGTAATGGGGGACCAAATTCAGTTTTTGTTTGTATGTCTTCAACTACTTCAATTGCCTTCTCTTGCCAAGGAACAGCAGCTCAGTTACAAGACAATATTGTATTGTCTAAATGTCATTTTTGAACTACAACATAATTCATTTTAAGTTAGGATTAAATGATGCTAATAAATTTAGCATTAAAGTGTATAGACAGTACAGGATATTAAATGCAGCACCAGGGGAGTTTTTTAAAAATACATGCTAATAAAAAGCTCTTGTATATTTGTGTAATACATATTGACACTAATTTTGGGGTACTATATCAAGTAATGGTCAAAATTTCTGTTTCTCAAACAGTATGAGCTAAGGCCCCAGCACCTCATCACGACAGCCTGCCCACTGCATCAGTGCTCTCTTCACTTGTAGGTATATGGCTCCCATTACCATAGCAACCATTGCACAATGTATTCAGTGCTTGGTAACCAGCACTAGTGTAGGCTGAGAAAAAACAGGTTGCTTTTCTGTTACCCTTTTCAGAAAAAAATGGTGCATAATGCCAGGATTATTTTTCATGTTCTCTATCTGTTGTCTCAAACAACTGTCAGTCTTGTAACAGCTTAATTCTCACAGTTGGCAACACTCTATCATGTCGTACTGCCACACATGCAGCAATACGCACACACACAGCCTAACAGATCGATTATCGAGCGATAATTCACATAAATGTGGCACTGCATCATGAGGTACAAAACACTAAACCACATAATAGCCCAATTCTATTGGCCTGGCATTCGAATAGATATACATAGTTGTTTTGCATCTTGCCCTGAAAGCTAGTTGCAAAACTCCATACACTGGAGCAATAATCACATGAGAATTTGCCCAGGGCCTAGGAGCGTTACCAGCACATGTACAATAGAGAAATGGAGATCTAGACTGAGACAGTTTGCAGCAGGAGATAAAGTACCTCTATTATTCCTATCTAGCAGCTTTAAATTACTCACCAAGCAGGCAATGGTGACTATGAGGTTGTGGAGGGGAAACACAGATTTAACATCTCAGCCTTCTTAAAACTTGGAGAGAAATAGTTCTTCAGGAAAAACTGAAAGTGTTAAAGATTGGAGTCTAACAGTGTCTGGTGCAGTCCCATTGTTCTTGTGGTTCTGTGTAGCCTACTTGAGTGGGCCTGATTCCCTAGGTTGACAATCTTCTGAATCAGTTGGGCACTGCTCACAAGTTGTACCAGTTTGTTATGCTTCTGTTTGGGTTGTTTGGTGACCCAACTACCTTCCAACATGGACTGTGAGTTGTGTCGTCATGCTGCATATGCTGTCGCCCACTTGGAAGATGTTAATTATCCACAGTAACAGCTGGGTGAAGCATGTGCAGCAGGTGGACACAGCGCTCAAACACAGGTGGGCAGGCAGGAGGGGCTCAGTGCCAACACAAAGACGGCTGGGTCTGTGAGATACCACTTCGGAGGCAGGCACCTTTCCGTCACATTATTAGTCACATTATAGCATGGTCCATTCACCTTCTGTTCAGACCACCTGGTATTAAGCTTGTACCCATTTAATTTCAAGGTGGTCCATAGACAGAGGGCAAAGATGCCATAGCCAACTTTCTTTCCTGCTCCAACGGAGACAGTAGAACAGAGAAGGTCAGGCTTGACGGGGCTCCAGCCGAAGTCAGGCGCTGGAAGTATGTGGAGCATACTGGTTGCTTGGTTGCTACAAACCTTTCTTGGAGTTCTGACATAAATCATTAATTTGGTAAAAAAACAGCTGATTTTTTTTTCAAGAGAATGCAATAGGCTTCTGTACTAGAGAATGTTGGGGCTCCACTTCCATGACTGTTTAATTAATACTCACACCCCACAGACACAGCCTGAGTGACTTAACCTGCTCCATCTGACTGCCATTATGAAATACTCTTAATCTGCTTCTTTTTAAGAGAAATTCTTTTGATATTCATGTTACATTACATACAGTATAGAGATCACCTCAAATATCCATCGAAGAAGTGAATGAGTTAGAGATAAGATAAATTCCACCTCTAAACTGAGATTACTTCATTTGTTCTCGGCCCACTGAACTCTTTCAAGAATTGTACAATGAACATAACTTGGTGATTGTAATGTTAGACAGTTTAGTGATTTGAGCAAATAGTATAGTATAAAAATAGTGTAAACAGTAAACCGCCATGCCATCCCACCTGTTCTTTGATCTCCTGCAGCTTGTTGCTCTGCTCCCGGATGTCATGCAGAAGTTGCAGTGCTTTATCATCCTCCTGTGACACCTCCATACGAGCCTGTTCCAAGCTGCGCTTTAGACTCTGAAACCAAGACATACAGATGTTTTGTACACCCAAATATACTTTTTTGGGGTTCCTACTAGAATATGTTTTAATGTTCAAAAATGGTATTTTTCTCTTACTGTAGATAACTACACTACCTCTTTTCACCCTTTCCGAAGAACTGTAAAATGTTTTTCTGCTGACCCTGTCCACAGCAGTGCTTTGCTGTACTGTTATGCCAGAACTTCAGTCAGTGTGCTGACTGCTGTCTACAATAGGTAACACACTGACTATAGATAAGTACCTCATACCACCACACTTCAAACCCCCAAACTATCCCTTCATTTTTCTATACTTATGTACTAAAGAATTATACTTAGACACACATCGTTCTCTTCACTCTTTATCTTCTTGATTACATTTTTTGTATCACTTGTCCTTTCACATATTTGCAGAAAGACACATCATTCCACTCTTCACATATAAACATCGATGTGTCTCATGCTATTACTTTTCCTATTACTCCCATTTCCCAGGAGAAGTAGTATTTTTGTACAGTGAGTTCCTTTAATTATACTGATTCAACTGATATAGATCACATGTTTTGGAATATTCAATAAAAGCATCCTTTGGCACATATTTAATCTAATTTAATTTCATCTCATGTCAGGTGTGAACTGACAAACTTAGCAGGTCATAACGCCTCAATGCTAAACTGCACTGCAGCCAAATTGGGGTTGTACATACAACCAGATTGCACAATTACAATTTTATCCACAGGGAGCACTACAGATACAATATACATTGTGTAATAAGTAATAAAATAATGAAAAATAATTAAATTTGGTACACAGCTTGAGCATACATGAGCATGTACACAACAGCATGGCACTAATAGCTCCATCGTGTTTCCATTAAAAAAAAACACCACCATAAGTTTTGAAAATGTTACTCAGTTAACACAAATTTTGGGTGGTATGTTCAGACATGAATCACCATCATTTCTTGCTGGGACTTTTTCATAAGCTGGACTGGTGGCAGCAGATGCAGCAATCAGATACATTTTAAAAAAATGATTTAATAATAATACTTCTACAAATACTTACACATACCACAGTAAAGGGGGTGGAAAGTACAATATGAAACAGATGATGGGAAACATTAGTCTCAAGCAATTATTTCTAGTCAAAAGACACCTCAAAGGTATGAAAGTTATCAGAGTAATAGTACAGTGGGTATGCATGTAACGGACCTGTAAAACCTACCATAACAAGGCAGAAACCATGTCATGACCATGTCAGCATAACTCAAATATTTATATAGATATATATTATATATATATGGCAAATCTATTGAGATATAGATATATATATATATATTATATGAAGTAACTTGTAACACTACTGTACTGATTATTTGTTTGAAACACTGTACATTATACTGTGTATATATATTTATATACACCGTGATAAAATGTGACTGTGAGACAGAAATGTGTTGTGTTGTTTACAGTCATTACTGTAGGACCTTAGAAATATTTTTCTTTGCACGCCAGCATTGATCCTGTTGGTCTCCAACGCATGCCCGACATTGTATCAGATATCAGTTCCCCGCTTTTACTTTATGGCGCGATAGAGACCTGAAACTTTTCAGGGACCTGTATAAAGATAGTGTTTTCTGTATCTTTGCTAATCTGTCAACTGAATTTCTCCTCCTACCTTCTTATCTTTTCTCATATTTCTGTTTCATACTTTTCTTCACCCACTGCCCCAAGTGTGGGACAAGCTTCACCAGCTAACAACTAACTAACCTTGTATCCTATGACACCTCCACGTCCACAAAATCAGAGTTAGGATTGACCTTTGATGAGAATTAGTGGGACTCTGTTTTCATAAACTACTGTTGAGGATTCTGGTTTCCAAAGCTAGATTATAACAAATATATCCCAACATAATAAATACCATGGTTCACCATGACAATCTTACTTATCTGTTTTATTCCTGCCCACTTCACTTTTGGCAGAATTATTTTAAAACCATGTTAAAGATACTCTCGATCTGGATTAAGATTTCCCCACATATTTTCCTTTCTGGGCTCCCTGAAGACTATAACCATTACACCACTGTGCAATTGGAGGTTCCGGCTTTCACCTTTTGATGGCAAGACAGATCCTCAACTAAAGCTGCCTCCAGCAGTGGCTCACGGATGTCATGTCCTTCTTAAAGCTAGAAAAAATTTGATATTCAGTAAGAGCTGGTCCAAATAAATTCCACACTAAGTGGCAATCTTTCTTGACATTTAAAATTGTTCATTGTTCAGATTGCGTCCAAAAATCCAAGTCAGCATGTTTTTTTTGTCTCGGGGACATACACTGATCTTTTATTATATCATTGTCGCCATTCTGCTATTCCTGTGACATTTAATTTTGTTCTGAGGATGCTTTTTTTTCGCTATGTGCCATGTTTTCTAATAGACATATTTAAAATAAGAAGAAGAAAATGAAACCGTGCATAGTCGGGTAGCACAGCAGTTTTCCGTGCATTAGTCCTGTGAACTTTTGGTTATTTTTAGGACCCATTCTTCTCCATTTTATTTTTTATTTTATAATGTTGAGGCCTCCCATTGCTCTCCAAGCACAGACAGATAATGCCCACAGGAGTGAAACAGCAGCTCCGGGCTGGATCTGAAGGAGAGAGAATCGTCCATGTGTATCTGTTTTTAGTTCTAGAAATACATTTCCATGAAATCTCTTTTATTGCAATTCTATGGGCCATGTGTGTCCACCTTAAGCATTATTTGAGATTTGAGTCCCATTAAATATAGATGTCATAGATGTTTTTGTTGTTTTGGTTGAAAGTTGTTGCACTTTGGGTAAAATATAGATCTATATAGCCCAATACTGGTATCCTTTACCCAAATGATGTCTAATGTGTATATGATGACATGAATACATGCAGCTCAGGAGCTGTGCTTGTTATAGGTTTTGTGGGTGTGTGCCAATGTCACATTTAAGGGACTTTATGTAGGCAGCAGTGAAGGCTATAGGCCTACTTTAAAAAACCCAAAAGTAACTGTGAAATTTTTCTCAGTACAGTTTTTTCATAAGTTGGTCGGTGTTTAGTGGCTTGGCTTAAAAGTAAATGTCATGTAAGTTGAGATGGGTTGATGTCGTGATGTCGACTGCCGATAAATGTTCAAATGTTTGCTGGGTTAATAATAAATTGGACCTACCTTCTAATAATGAGCCTGGTAAACAGTATAAAGTATGTAGGAAGTAAAACTAAAACTAACCTGCTTTCTACTTCTTTTTGCTCATACTAAAACGTCACTGAAGTAGAAACGTCTATCATGCATCTGAAAACCTGTCGCACCCATAGCAGTCAAGTCCAAATACATGCACACATACATATTTAGAAGGAGTAAAACGGTTCCTGTGGTGTCCACTGTAGCACACACACTACTCACACTGCATTCTGTGATGTAGGTTGCCAGATCCTGTTCCAGGATGGTCCTCTGCGTCTCTGAGGCCTTCAGCTCTATATCCTTCTGCTGCAACACTGACTCCAGGTCAGACATCTTCCTCTGGACGAGTGAGATTTCCTGCTCAACCTAGAAACAAGAACATAGCATGGACGTAACTTTTCTCAGACGGTTAAGTATGATCATGAACGCACCAAAAGAGTGCCGTTTACTCAACATGCTCAAGTTTTTGGTGAACTAAACTGAACATATCTGCTTATATATCATGATAATGACACTCACACACTGTTGAGTCATAACTCAATTAAAACAAATTTAAAAAAGACTACACAAGGAATCAATGCCAGGCGAAAATAAAGTTAAAAACATGAAGAGTGAGGAAAACAAGTGACTGATGATCACGAGCAAACAGCAGCAAACTTCCTCCACCCAAGTCAAACTAACAGCGTTTTGTAAAGCACTTCATTTAAAAACAAACATGCAGAAAAAATAAATGTGAACTACTCATTTTTTGGGACTGTGAACTATAAACATGAACTAGTTCATTTTATTGAACTTGCAAAACACTGTATTATTTATGAAACTCTGGGGTCCATTGATGGTATTTTTCACAGCATCCCTTCAGACTTTAGTCTCACTGTCTAAAATATCAACAGCAACATTAGTAACAATACATTTGTTCATTGGTGTGTGTGTGTGTGTGTGTGTAAGTGTGCAAGACTGCACTTGTTTGGTGGCACGTGTCATTGATAGTGATTGATGATACAATTAGACGTTCCATACAGAACTACAGAGCCTGAGAGACGCTGGAAGCCAGAGAAAAAGAGGGCTCGCTGCACGGCCACAGATACACAGTCATAGCACTTGGTGCGTGGTAACATTTACACAAAGCCACAATGCAGACACATGCTCACAATGACATGACACCACAGCATGGGGCTGGAGCCAGTAAAAGCAACACTGTGATGGAATCCAACGTCACTGCAAAGAATCACTAGATACTTTTGATTTGACCATTTCCAACAGATTCAAGAGACAGATCACAAGACGTTGCATGGTGATCTGATTAATGATGGATTATAAGATCATCAACCAGATATCTGACAAAAATAGATCAGCGAAGTTTGCAAATGTAATGATGCTTTATGTTGGGATGGAGGCGGTGAAGAGGTTCAGCTAATGCTGTAAGTCTACATTTCTCTAAATGGAGCATTCCCTGTTTTGCAAGTTGCTTCACACATCACTACAAGCTGCTAGGTGAAATATACCCAACCACATGCTAATTTTACTTTCAGTACATTGTTACAATTACAAGACAAAATAATGCTTGAATCTCACTACCAGCCAGTAGAACAAAGCCACAGAAAGATTATCCTTACCACAGAGGATTAACACATCTAACTGTATTAAACAAAAAGATGCTATAAAACATAAAACATTGTGTATGGACGTTGTGAGGGAAGTGATGCATGCTCTCCATAACAATGCAAAATCATGTCTAACACATTGCTAATATGGTGAGTCACAAATAAAGTTAAATATTAATGTTATTTTTTCATTATTTTAGCCTAGTGTGAGCCCTCATACTCTGATTACTTTTAAGGTACATGCACTAACTTCACTCCATTTGGTAAAAAGAGCCCTAAGTTGTGTGTTCAATCATGCACCTATGGGTGTAACCAGTACAGCTGGTCATGCCATAAAAGAAATAGTCAACGTGACGTGGAGTACACACACACACACACACACACACACACACACACACACTCACACACACACAAACACACACACCTTCACAGCTACAGTATAAAGGCACACTGACAAACAGATGGCTGATTTAGCTTGTTCTGGAATCAAACTCTTACCATGTGAAGAGTAATACCTGTGACATGTGTCCGGCAATTCTGGATGTTTTGTTTTTTTTGTCTCTAAACAAGGTTTTTCTGGAGGAGACGGTCTTATGGTCTTATCTGGAGATGCTGATGAATGTAGTCGTTAATCTGTAGGAGAGGAGAGTGTGAAGAGAGGATGGGGAGAGAAACATGACAGTAAACAGTCTCCATGCACAAGCCTCTCTTGAACAGTGAAGGGCTGACTCAGTGCTCTTATGTAAAACACTTAGCTTTTATAATCATGTGTGGATGGCTGTAGATGGCTTTTGTCCAGTCTGTCAGTCCTGACACTCAACATAAAAGTTACAGGAGACTATCGAATCCATGTGTCCAAATGTTTACTTCAACAACAAACCAGGGAAAACATCAAGCCCTGCATCACAGCTGTGATTATTGCAATCAAAGCTAAATTCATTATGAATCGCTAATCAAGCAAATGTGCACTTATTACATACATTTCAAATTCATCATAATATCAGCTCATATCAGCATATCAGCAATTAGCAATTAGCAATCAAGCACTGAAGACTTGAGAACACGCATAGCACAGCACATACTGTAGACCCAGTAACCTCGCACTGGAACATTTGAACATTTCAATGATAACGTGATCACAGAGACGATGAGCAGATGTGTGTTATTCGCAGTTTAGGTGGTGAGTATACCACAGTGAGTGTCCTGAACAAATCTGCACTCATATTTCTGCTAAACAGAGACTATAAATAGCCTGCTCGTGTTCACACAACAGCCTCTTTTACCACCGCTGGTTATATTTGGCAGCTTTTGTGATCAAGAGGCAGGCAGAAGAATGAGCGACAGAGGGAGAATTTCTATAAAAAGCTCACCTCCCACTCTTCCCCCACATTAACATGCTCAACTCAGGCTCAACTGAGATGTGGACTCCAGTGCGTTGCAGAATGTGTTTTTACTGCTGCATGATCCTCTTCACGTGAATTGTCATTTGTATTGTCTGTTTTTTAAGTGTGCTCTAAGCTGTCTGTGAGCAGCGGGACATAACCATCGCACTGCTGCCCAAAAGATCGAGTTGAAAAGCAAAACTATGCAGACACTCCAGATGAACAACAGACAATTTGAGTCTCTGTAGATGACTGTGGTGCTTACTAATATTTCCCCCAGAAATGTGACTGATGTAATCCTTATGCCTCAAGAGTCATTTGGGAGGGGGGGGGGTGAGATGTTCAGTGACACAGTAGGCCGCGCAGCATGTGCCCCGCGCTGCATCAGAATACTGCCTGTTCTTCAAATTTCATTGGCAAGACATGATGCCGGAGCAGGTGGCTTGCAATGAGTGACGATGGCATGAGCAAAGCGTTAGCTGAGGTGAGCTTTCTCTGGCACCTGCTGATCTTCAGCCTGGAAGCATGTTACATCAATGGCGCACATTCCCGCCGTCTGGTTCGGATGTCAAAATCATCCTACATTTTTACTTAGTTTTACAGCCTGTGCGAGCTGTATAATTACAGAACCTGCAATCAGAAATGTTCCACAAATACTGCATGTTTATGAGAGCTCATCAACAGCAGAGCGGTAACATTCGCTGAGGAACACTGGCTCAACTCAGTCGAGGAGCTCTTTTTCGTGGGTTGAATAATGTGTGCTGGGCTGTGAGTCACAGTTGTTAAAGAGGAGGAGAGTGGATAGAGGTTGCATCCCAGTCATGGTGTTGCTCTACATTCAGTCTGCAGGGTGACCAGGGGCCAGTGGTACTGTATGGGCCGTAGGCAGCGGTGAATCACAGACCTGTTGCAACACTGTAGTGGCACAGATTCATCTCTGAAAACAAGATCGCAGTTCTTCTCCCATCTACTCCCTTCTAGTTTGATCTTGGGGTCCATCCTCTTCAATATATACTAAAACATTTTATGCCTATTGTCATGACAACAACAAATTAGTAATACTGCAACCATGCAAGTAAGATTGAGGGCTTCAGGTTTGTGCATTTGCAGCAGTTTGATTCTCTGATTTAAATGTTTTTCTCCAGCTCCACAGGCTTTGAAGACTAAGCCGAGCCAATCCCATCCATAGAATCTGTGCTTGATATTACAATATTTATATTTGTGGTGGTGAGAAATGGGCCTAGTGCATTTTCATTGGTTAGCACAATTCATTCATGAGAGTATCTGAAGACATTTGAATACATTTCACCAACTCTTATGAGTAAATTGTGGTATAACTACCAGGTTGAAGGTGCTGCAAGCGGATCTGGGGATTCTTATCCTTGTGGCCTGATTCCTTATGCACCAATACAAAAGAATACATACAACACTGGTCAGAAATAACTTTAATTAATTACTTAAGTAAAAAGTAAAATCCTCCCTGAAACAGTAAAAAAAAAGAAAAAAAAGAAAATGCTATTGCCAATTGTACTTACAGGCCTGCGATTCCAAAACAGCCAAATTATCGCAAGTATCTAGTGGATCATGTTGCAAAAGAAGGGGCGTAAACCCAGTTGGATAAAGCTACAATTAGCTTTCAGTCAGTAACTGTTTGGTATTAGGCCTCAACTCTCAGATGTCAAGGCTGTTGCATGGTGATTGGTGGATTAAATATGGCACTAAAAAAAAACTTTCAACTTAGACCACCAAAGCTACAGACCTGTGGATGCATGATCCAGCTGAGGTGGTCGAGCTGACAGAATAACACAGTCTACAAAAGTATGACAATGAGAATCAGCGTGGGCTTCTGAAGGAGGCTTCTGGGGAAATGACACTTGAGGATATGGAGCAGTAAAGCTCTCTCTCTCTCTCTGTCTCTCTCTCTCATCAGTACTCACATTACATTGACAGAGCTGTTGAGCTGCAGAGAGTTTGGTTCTTTTTCACTATGCACAGGTGTCTCTCATTTCTACCACCTCTAAACACAGATTAAAATAAACACCAACAGATGTGCATGCACAGCCCTCCTGCCAAGCTTTTAACCATTATTATACTGCATATTCTAGGCAACTCGTACAGCACACTCTGCAATGATATACACTGTGTTCATTTATCTATCTATAATACTCTTCATCTCCACAATCTCTTTAATTAATATAAAATTATTAATATTCTGTTTTGTTTTGCCTGAAAAGTCCTGTCAGTGTTATAATTTATGATCCAGCTGAACAGGCGCCAGAAAGAAGCAGCAAGCTTCCTTCACCTTTCATCTACCCTTGGCAAAACCTGCCGTTACCATAGAGATCCTTTCCTCCAACCACAGTCTTCGTCTTGTCAGAGTTTTTCCGACTGACTTTGTCATTTCAGCTGTCTTTCTGGACCGAATCTCAACCCCAGCTAGTACAACACCTCACCAACTGGAAGCTTAAAGTGATCACCAAAAAAAAATCCCTGCATGAGGGAATTCAGATAAACTTTGTCTCAAAAGTTCCTCAGTGTGTCGACCCATGTCCTAGGACCCAAGAGTCCTTGCTGCAGTGCCCTGGGTTCAATTCCAAACCCATGGCCCTTTGCTGCATATCATTCCTCCCTCTAGACAGTTTTCTGTCAATCTATGGCTGTCACTATGCAAAAAAAGTTCCTCCTTCCTCTGTATATATTGATCTGCAGCAAGCATGCAGTGGCATCAATATGACCACATACAAACAGAGTTTGAACACCACCCCAGGAAGTGACAGCCATCTGTATGAGTGTATGCTACAGTAAGCACAGCGCTGAAGAGAGATGGGCAAACAAAGACAGCATTTCAGTGTCGTGACCAAGAATAGCGCTCCTGATAGACAAGATACAGCTGCTGCATAAGCCCAGTGCTGCCGATGCTATCTCATCACTCCATAAATCCTCAGATGTAGTATCTGTCAGATAACACTTGCAGTATGCTGGGTTGGGAAAAATAACAATGTGCTGTAGCAGTTCACAGCTGTAAAACAAAAACACTGCTTTCATTCTTTCCCCGGATCAAGTCATCACACTCCCCCCTTCCCTTGTCTTTGATAGGAACAGTACTGTAAGTAAAACAGTAGAGCACTTACTCGGAGGACTGCTACAGCTGATGGGTTTTCTACGAAGCTCTTTAGATGCGGCACCACCTCGTCCAGTAAGCCCGTTCATGTGGGGTTTCCCTTGGAAGCCACCAGCCAGAATGAGAGCTTCGCTGGTTCATCAAATTCGGGGTTGTCATCCTCACTGGGGAGAGAGTGGAGCAGGAGAGGAGAGAGAGATGTTGTTGTGGCAGGGCAGGGAGCTGCGAGGCAGCGAGAGCGACTGGAGATTACTGCCAGCGGAGGAGAGAGGGTGGGAGTGGAGGACCACAGAGAAATGGCATTGTAGAGTAATGCTGCAGACCGGTGATCACATACTGTAGAGTGAGAGGACGTTTGCATCTCTCTCTCTCTCTCTCTCTCTCTTTTCTGTCAACTCTTCCTCTCCCCGTACTGCAGCAGCCGTCACTAATCACACTAATGTATGCAGCTCGACACACTGCTATAAGTCAGCTCCCGACTGATGCAAACTACTGTCCATTCATGTCAGTTACTAAAGACTCCTTAAATTGTGCAGCTCATTAGTGACTAAACAAGGCGACCCCCTGCTAAACCTCCAGCGAGATTCTGCTTTCATCTGCAAGTAAACAAGAACAATTAAAGAAAGGATCCAGGCTCTTGCTTGACTAAATAAATAATTAAATGGAACGTAGAATTGTTCATAAATAGCACTGTACACTCTCCTGAAAGAAGCTTGAAATGTCATTTGTTGTTGTTTTGACCAAAAGAAACAATTTTTGAATTTTATAGCTGTGCAAACCTGAGCTGGATAATACTGCATGTTTTATTTATAACATACTTCATAATTCATCCTTCTGTTTGCTGAGATTATGTCAGCCGTCTCTCCAAATAAAGGCTAGAGTTTTGAACCGTTGGATTTGTCACACTTTTGAATTGTCACTGATACTCTCTCTTCAGTTTTACTCTATGTATAAATGTGTAGATGTGTTCTTTTTTTGCTTCTAGGAGCTACTCAGGCATAACAGGAGACTGCTAACAATATATAATTATCCTGTGCAGCCAAAATGTCACTTACACCCCTCTATCCTTGACTCTGCATTTCTGTAACTGCTTGCAATAAAAGTGCTTTGCTGCTAAACTGCATGCAGAGAACACCTTTTTAGAAGGATCTTTAACACTGTAACAGAGTACACTGTAAGTACTGTAACATCATACACACAGATGAACCAGAGTAAACAGTAATAGATTACATGTCATGTCACAGCCTAAAAATGTCGTCGGTGTCGTATACACTAACTCAGCTTCACCTCAACTTTCTTGTTTTTGTGCTAATGTAATTCAAGTGACACGTCACCGTGATTCTGACTTGCACACACACACACACACACACACACACACACACACACACACACACACAGAGTAACAGATTACACACACTGTAACAGATGGCAGAACCTAACCTGGCAAGCAGTACTACATCGGTGAAGCAGAAGGGACAAAATGCTCAGAAGGTGAACGCACAGTACAGTACAATCAATGAGTATTACAGTAATCAGTGGCAGGCAGACAGGGAACAAGGTCAGCACTCACTTATGCTTCTTCCGAGTTGTTAATTGGACTTTCATGCCTAATGAAGGCATGTGAAAACCCTGGTGTAGTTGGATAACAAAAGTGTTTTTGTACCAGGCCAGCATACCCCCATACGCCTGCCTGGAATCAGTTTACATCCTCCCTACTGTCCGGATTTGATTGAATTTGTCTCTTTGTTCCTTGTATCCAGTGCATTAATGAAATTTTTTTAGCTCAGTTGCTGCAGGCTTCTTTGATTCAGCAAGCAGATCTTTTATTGTAATCTGAAGAGAAATCTATCTCTGGACAAACACATATCCAGGAAGAGCCCGTGGTTAAATACTTCCCCACACAGACCCAGGATGAGGTCATCACCTGCCACAGACACAGCATATCTGTCAAAAGTGACACATATGTGACGTAGTTCTGTGAGGAGACAAGTACAGAGTTCAGAGAGAAGTTTTCTCATCCATGTGCCTGAGAAAAAAATATGTAATGATTAATGAATACAACCTACTTTTAGCTTATGCCATTACATAATGCAGTGTGTTGTTAGAGGTTTGTGAGTTCCTTCAGCCAGACACGTTTTAAACCTTCATAACAAACAGTGAGGCAACTGTGCATCTGTAGTAAATGCAGTGGTTAAAACTAGACCTGCTGTCACTGGTTACTGCTCCTAAGACAAAAACAGTCTTTTTAAAGTCTCTATGTATTTCCCTTCCTATACCACTAGTGCACTTAACACTGACAAGTCACATGTAAAAACAATAATGTTTAACTATTTACACATTGATGTTCATATGATTTACATTAATGTAACATCTTAGTGACTAACATCAGTATGGAAACGGATTACGTTTTCACTGTGATTTGGAGTATTGGGTTAAAGCAGAGGCATCATACTGCTGTTACCTAGCAACAAGGTATTGTATGTAAGGCCAATCCCAGCTAAAGTAAAGATGGAAAATTACAATCCTTTTCACTGGATGATTTCACAGAGATTTCACTATAATGTGATGCAATGAATTACTTTCAAATCACTTCAGATTCTGTTGATGATTAAAATCTTTCTACATCGTGTAGGCACAGTTTATTCATTTTAGGACGTGTTATTTTGTTCCTGCAAACAGATCATTGTAAGTGCTAAATTAATTAAACAAAAAGTAGTATATATCAAACTGTACAGAAACTGGAGAAACTGGGGGGAAAGTTAAATGATCAGAGAGTACTGCCCCTTCAGCAGGTGTCACAGGCTTCCCAAGTCATGTGGAAGAAGCCCCAGTGTAAAAACACTGCCACCTACTGGCAAAACATTCAACTAGCTGCATGTATATGTCTTGTGAGGTGAGGGCTATCAGAGAGAAATACTGCAATCTAGAGGTTTGAAGAGGCTGGGTTTGTTACATAACCGGCAGCCAAACCTTGCATTGGTTGAAAAAAGGCGGAGTTCGGCTGGATGACTAAGAGTTGGTGTTACATAAGCACAGAACACTAAGTACTAGGAAGACACTGCTCTAGGTACTTGCTGTAAACTGTCACTACTGGAGGAGCTAGACACACTGTTTGAGGGAACTGAAGGCTGCTTACTCATTTTATGAGATGTTGACACTCACATATTCACAGACAAAGCTTCTGACTGTTGACAATCCATCACAGACTGAAGGCTATTTATGTTCTCTGAGGGAAGAGGTTGTAAATACTGGAGCTCTGTAAACTGAGTAACTGTGTGTTTTACCATAAGATCCACCTGTCAGAAAGACATCTTTTGAAGACTTTCAGATATTTATCTTCAAAGCAGTGTATGTAAGGAGTAGTATGTAAGTAGGCTGTTAATTGTTTACATCATTTCGTGGAATGTAAATGTAATATAATTTTTTTTCCACAGAGGGAGCCATAGTCTGTAAAAAAGAGCACTGAAGTCTGTAATGTTAATGTCCATCCAAAGAGGCAAAGCAAATTCATTACACTTCCAACAATAAGCTTCAGGCAACCTTCAGTTTCTTCTCCTCTGATGAGAAAAATGTACTTCATCTAACCCAAAAAGTTACATAACATTCTTACTGGTGTGTTCATTATGTGGCAATGTTTTAACATTACATTTGTACATTATACAACATTAAGCATGTGTAAGGATGTTTATTGTATTTAAAAGCTGTGTTGTAACAGTGATTGTTAACATCAACTAACTGCATTCAGCTTAGCAGTGAGCTTTTAATGTGCTCTGAGGAAATCACTCATCATCTCCTGGATGACCCTGCACAGTGGACTAGAGGAGGTGTACTATTAAGCAAGATGAATAGGTCAAAGCAGGGGTGTCATAACTTGTACAGGCTATCTGTAAAAGTTATGACTTTGGATGCACAATATAAAACATCACCTTTCAGGACTCTGGGGATGCATATATTCGAAATTTATTTACATTGCTGTTGTAGAAATAATTAAATACATTTTAAAAAACTGACAATCATCATTTGGTTCATCTCTTTCTTTTACGTGCACACGCACACACACATATGCGTGCGTGAGTAGTAACGATGGAAACAGAACGGTGACGCGCAGACGATGTTATAAGGCCTGCTGAACTCTCACGCGTTCTCACTTCGAACCTGACCGTGACCTGGAGAAGAAGAAACGAAAAAGCAGAAGAAAAAGCAGGAGAAGAAGGAGAAGGAGGAGGAAGAGAAGGAAAAAAAGGCAGAAGGAAGAGAAATCATCTACGGAAAAATGCCTGAGCTGGAGTTAATGTATTATTATTATTATTATTATTATTATTATTATCATTATTATTATTATTACGAGTTGGGAAACAGTTTTGGTGACACTCTTTAGCACTTTAACGCTTTCAAACTTCCCGGGTCAAATATCTTTTCTTTTTTTAAATATAGTTGTATTTTTTTACTTTGAGAGTATCACATTTGTCGATTTTGACTGAAAATATTTTAAATTCACACCGAACACCGAGGCGAACATTTTATCGTGCGCCCTAACGGCCGCCCGTGCGCCCCTGGATGCGCCGTGCGCCCCTGGATGCGTGCGCCCCCATCGGTCTGTCCGACGCCCCCCGTCTGCCTTGTCAACACCCCGCTCCCGGGGCGCCCGCTCCGCTAACTTAATGAGCGGTATCGAAGATTACCGTTTTTTTGCTTTTTCGGGCGTTCGTGCGCCCCCCACGGAGAATGCGCCCTGGGCGGCCGCCCACATTGCCCATAGCTAGGACCGGCCCTGGCTGTACATGTCGCTAATATTATGTGTTGTCATTCATGCTAGTTTAGTGATGGTCAAACTGGTATTTGTGTGTTAAACTGTAAAATTAGTTTTTGCATCAATCGATTTTGACTGAAACATCACTTTATTATCATTTATGATTGTTTCACTTGACATGCTGTTACTTTCATGAAAATGTTTTTTATTGATCCGTGTCAAATTTGTGCAAAGTGTTCTTTTGGTGCTTTGGCACTCAGCTTTATGCACGTGTGCGTCCTGCTTGAAGGATGCCACATGTCCTGCATGCACAGTGACATTGCGTAATTAGGGTTAGTAGTTTTGTGCTCGTCAAAACGCTTGCCAACATTATTATGTTGCTGTCATTCATGTTAGATTAGTGATGGTGTGGTATTCATGTGTAAAATTGTTATTAGTGTAAAAATTGAGTAAAATGAAATTTATTTGTGAGATTAGAGGATTTTTTTCTCAGATTAAGAGAATTAACATGATTTAATTAAAGATAACTATTTCTTATCATTAACTATTTATCCTTCAGGTAAAAGGGGAACTGTATTTTATAGTACAGCTGTATGCCAGTAATATGAGTGATTGTTAACAATAATGGATAATAGAAAGGAGTGTAACCAGTGGTCCACCTGATGTCTCTCTCATGCAGAAACTTTTGTTTGTGTGTTTTCTGCTCTGTCTTAAGGATGAATAGTTGACTGTGGTTGACATAGACGTTTGTGTAATCCTTTTATCTTTGTCACACAGTTTCAAAATTTTAATTTGTTCTGTAATGCCCCTGTTTGGTCATGTCTTGTTTGTTGTGGAGAAATTGCTGAAGTCAAAAGGTCAATGGTGAGGTCAGGAAGGAAGAAAGTGTTCAGGAGCCTCTGATGTCTTATGTGCTGTATTATTTATTAGCCCAACTCGTGCTGGTGGATAGACTTTAAACCCAATGTTAACACCACAAATACTATACGCCCAGAATTAGAGAGAATTAAGAGAATGTCTTTACCCATGGAGGTGTTATTGTCAACACAATCTAGTCTGGAGACACAGATGTCTGTTGACACAGATTGGAACATAAACGGCCAGCTATCTATTATGACTAGGAAGGCAGCAATAGGTCTCTTTGACCCTGGCCACCACAGTGTTGAGATAGACTGGCACCCAGTCAAAGCCAAACAATTAATACTGCTGAGGACCTCAAGGCCCTCTCGTAACCTTGTGTAACCTAAGGATAGTAAATTCCAGAACATTGTTCAGTAGGCTTGTGAAGTCGTCTGGTTTCCCATTTATAAAACCTGCTTTGTCTTGTTTGCGATTCAGTCGTCATGTTTGTGCTTGTAGGAGGACTGGGCAAGACAACTCATTGCATTGAACCAAAACGATATTTTTTAATAAGGTTAAGGTAAGATTTTCTAAAAGGCTGCATGTTGATGGTGCATGCTTCATGTATGGTAGCACTGTGATCATGTGTTGAATTATGTGCTTTGGGAGCCATTTTAAGTGTGTTTTCATCATCACCTTCGTAAAGAAGTGATGTGGTCTTGCATGGACACTGACCTGTGAACACGTATTACTCATAAGAGATATATTTGTATGTGTGTTTTGTCATGTCCTCATTTCTCACACAGATCGTTCTGACAAAGTAGAATTTGTTATTAAGTGTTATGTGGATCTATTACTATTTTTAACTATTCACAACTGTGCCAGGTCCTGGCAGGCCCAAACGTTCTGTGCGGGTTTGTTGGGAACGTCTGGCTGAATCTCCCGTCAGAAAGAGTTTCAACTCCCACCTCCGGGAGAGCTTCGCTCATGTCCCGGGGAGGCGGGGGACATTGAGTCCGAGTGGACCTTGTTCCGTTCCTCCATTGTCGAGGCGGCTGACCGGAGCTGTGGCCGTAAGGTGGTCGGTGCCTGTCGTGGCGGTGGCCCCCGAACCCGCTGGTGGACACCGGCGGTGAGGGATGCCGTCAAGCTGAAGAAGGAGGCCTACAGAACCTTTTTGGCCTGTGGGACTCCTGAAGCAGCTGACGGGTATCGACGTGCCAAGCGGAATGCGGCCTCGGCGGTTGCGGAGGCAAAAACTCGGGCGTGGGAGGAGTTCGGTGAGGCCATGGAGAGCGACTTTCGAACGGCTTCGAGGAGGTTCTGGACCACCATCCGGCGGCTCAGGCGGGGGAAGCAGTGCACTATCAACACTGTGTTCAGTGGGGACGGTGTGCTGCTGACCTCGACTGGGGACGTCTTGGGTCGGTGGAGGGAATACTTCGAAGACCTCCTCAATCCCACCAGCACGTCTTCCGTTGAGGAGGCAGAGTCTGGGGACCCCGTGGTGGTCTCGCCCATCTCTGGGGCTGAGGTCGCTGAGGTAGTCAAAAAACTCCTCGGTGGCAAGGCCCCGGGGGTGGATGAGGTCCGCCCGGAGTTCCTCAAGGCTCTGGATGTTGTGGGGCTGTCTTGGTTGACACGTCTCTGCAACATCGCGTGGACATCGGGGGCAGTGCCTCTGGACTGGCAGACCGGGGTGGTGGTTCCCCTCTTCAAAAAGGGGGACCGGAGGATGTGCTCCAACTATAGGGGGATCACACTCCTCAGCCTCCCCGGGAAGGTCTTTTCGGGGGTCCTGGAGAGGAGGGTCCGCAAGATTGTCGAACCTCGGATCCAGGAGGAGCAGTGTGGTTTTCGTCCTGGCCGTGGAACTGTGGACCAGCTCTATACCCTTAGCGCGGCCCTGGAGGGTGCATGGGAGTTCGCCCAACCAGTCTACATGTGTTTTGTGGACCTGGAGAAGGCGTTCGACCGTGTCCCTCGGGAGGTCCTGTGGGGGGTGCTCCGGGAGTATGGGGTTCCGGACCCATTGATACGGGCTATCCGGTCCCTTTACTCTCGGTGCCAGAGCTTGGTCCGCATTGCCGGCAGTAAGTCGGACCTGTTTCCCGTGGGAGTTGGACTCCGCCAGGGCTGCCCTTTGTCACCGGTTCTGTTCATAACTTTTATGGACAGGATTTCTAGGCGCAGCCAGGGCGTCGAGGGGCTGCGATTCGGTGGCCTTAGGATTGGGTCGCTGCTTTTTGCGGACGATCTAGTCTTGTTGGCTTCATCGGATCGTGACCTTCAGCTCTCTCTGGAGCGGTTTGCAGCCGAGTGTGAAGCGGCTGGGATGAGAATCAGCACCTCCAAATCCGAGGCCATGGTTCTCAGCCGGAAAAGGGTGGAGTGCAGTCTCCGGGTCGGGGATGAGATCCTGCCTCAAGTGGAGGAGTTCAAGTATCTCGGGGTCTTGTTCACGAGTGAGGGAAGGATGGAACGGGAGATCGACCGGCGGATCGGTGCGGCTTCTGCAATGATGCGGACTCTGCACCGGTCCGTCGTGGTGAAGAAGGAGCTGAGCCGAAAGGCGAAGCTCTCGATTTACCAGTCGATCTACGTTCCTACCCTCACCTATGGTCACGAGCTTTGGGTAGTGACCGAAAGAATGAGATCGCGAATACAAGCGGCCGAAATGAGCTTCCTTCGCAGGGTGGCTGGGCTCTCCCTTAGAGATAGGGTGAGAAGCTCGGCCATCCGTGAGGAGCTCAGAGTAGAACCGCTGCTCCTCTGCATCGAGAGGAACCAGCTGAGGTGGCTCGGGCATCTCGTGAGGATGCCTCCTGGACGTCTCCCTGGTGAGATGTTCCGGGCACGTCCCTCCGGGAGGCGGCCCCGGGGAAGACCCAGGACACGCTGGAGGGACTATGTCTCTCGGCTGGCCTGGGAACGCCTTGGGGTCCCCCTGGGAGAGCTGGCAGAAGTGGCTGGGGAGAGGGAAGTCTGGGCCTCCCTGCTAAAGCTGCTGCCCCCGCGACCCGATAACGGATAAAGCGGAAGAAGACGGACGGACTATTCACAACTGTATAACTTTATAACTGAACTTTTCTTTAAACAGAAGACTGGGAGCTCAGCGTCGAGGACTGCGGTCTGAGGCCACCGAAGCGCTGGAAGGAGGAGAGGTTTGTTGTGTCTGTTTCTTTTTCTTCTGGCTGGATGAAGGAAGACATCCAGTCAGATGATGAAGAGGACACTACTGATGAAGTAATCTAGAAATGTAATGTAATGTAATGTAATGTAATGTAATATGATGTAATGTAATGTAATGTAATATGATGTAATGTAATTTAATATCCCCTCCTGGAGCCGCCACCTTAGCGTGGTGGAGAGGTTTGTGTGTTCCAATGATCCCAGGAGCTATGTTGTCTGGGGCTTCATGCCCCTGGTAGGGTCACCCATGGCAATCAGGTCCTAGGTGAGGGACCAGACAAAGCGCAGCTCAACCCCACTGATGAATATGAATATCAATGGAGCCGGGTTTCCCTTGCCCGGCCACCGGCCATGTAATGTAATGTAATGTAATATGATGTAATGTGATGTAATGTAATGTAATATGATGTATTGTAATGTAATATGATGTAATGTAATGTAATATAATGTAATGTAATATGATGTAATGTGATGTAATGTAATGTAATATGATGTATTGTAATGTAATATGATGTAATGTAATGTAATCTAATGTGATGTGATGCAATGTAATGTAGTATTATGTAATGTAATATAATGTAATGTAATGTAATATGATGTAATGTGATGTCATGTAATGTAATATGATGTGATGTAATATGATGTAATGTAATGTGATGTTATGTAATATGATGTAATGTAATGTAATATGATGTGATGTGATGTAATATGATGTAATAAAATGTATCATATCCCCTCCTGGAGCTGCCATCTTACGCTGTGGAGGGGTTTGCATGTTCCAATGATCCCAGGAGCTATGTTGTCTGGGGCTTCATGCCCCTGGTAGGGTCACCCATGTCAATCAGGTCCTAGGTGAGGGACCAGACAAAGCGCAGCTCAACCCCACTGATGAATATGAATATCAATGGAGCCAGGTTTCCCTTGCCCGGCCACCATCCATCTAATGTAATGTAATGTAATATGATGTAATGTGTTGTAATTATGTAATGTAATGTAATATAATTTAATGTAATATGATGTGATGTAATGTGATGTAATGTAATGTAACGTAATATGACGTGATGTAATGTGATGCAATATAATGTAATATGATATAATGTAATGTAATATGATAAGAAGTAATGTAATGTAATAGGATGTAATATTATGTAATGGAATGTAATATGAAGTAATGTAATGTAATGTAAAGTAATTTGATGTAATGTAATGTAATATGATGTGATGTAATATGATGTAATGTAATGTAATGTAATTTGATGTGATGTAATGTAATGTGATGTAATATGATGTAATGTGATGTAATATGATGTGATGTGATGTGATGTAATGTGATGTGATGTGATGTAATGTAATGTGATGTGATGTGATGTAATATGATGTAATAAAATGTAATATCCCCTCCTGGAGCTGCCACCTTACCGCGGTGGAGGGGTTTGCGTGTTCTAATGATCCCAGGAGCTATGTTGTCTGGGGCTTCATGCCCCTGGTAGGGTCACCCATGGCAATCAGGTCCTAGGTGAGGGACCAGACAAAGCGCAGCTCAACCCCACTAATGAATATAAATATATCAATGGAGCCGGGTCTCCCTTGCCCGGCCACAGGCCATGTAATGTAATGTAATGTAATGTAATATGATGTAATGTGATGGAATGTAATGTAATATGATGTATTGTAATGTAATGTGATGCAATATAATGTAATATGATATAATGTAATGTAATATGATAAGAAGTAATGTAATGTAATAGGATGTAATATTATGTAATGGAATGTAATATGAAGTAATGTAATGTAATGTAAAGTAATTTGATGTAATGTAATGTAATATGATGTGATGTAATATGATGTAATGTAATGTAATGTAATTTGATGTGATGTAATGTAATGTGATGTAATATGATGTAATGTGATGTAATATGATGTGATGTGATGTGATGTAATGTGATGTGATGTGATGTAATGTAATGTGATGTGATGTGATGTAATATGATGTAATAAAATGTAATATCCCCTCTTGGAGCTGCCACCTTACCGCGGTGGAGGGGTTTGTGTGTTCCAATGATCCCAGGATGTTGTCTGGGGCTTCATGCCCCTGGTAGGGTCACCCATGGCAATCAGGTCCTAGGTGAGGGACCAGACAAAGTGCAGCTCAACCCCACTGATGAATATAAATATCAATGGAGCCGGGTTTCCCTTGTATGGCCACCAGCCATGTAATGTAATATGATGTAATTTGATGTAATTATGTAATGTAGTGCAATATAATGTAACGTAATATGATGTGATGTAATGTAATATGATATAATATTATGTAATGTAATGTAAAGTAATAGGATGTAATATTATTTAATGTAATGTAATATGATGTAATGTAATGTCATGTTATGTAATATGATGTGATGTAATGTAATATGATGTGATGTAATGTAATGTAATATGATGTAATGTAATGTAATATGATGTAATGTAAAGTAATGTAATGTAATGTATTATGATGTAATATTATGTAATGGAATGTAATATGATGTAATGTGATTTTATGTAATATGATGTGATGTAATGTAATTTGATGTAATGTAATGTAATATGATGTGATGTAATGTAATGTAATGTGATGTAATGTAATGTAATATGATGTAATATTATGTCATGGAATGTAATATGATGTGATGTAATGTAATGTAATATGATGTAATGTAATGTGATGTTATGTTATCTAATGTAATGTAATGTAATATGATGTGTTGTGATATAATATGATGTGATGTAATGTGATGTAATATAATGTAATGTAATATGATGTGATGTAATGTAATATGATGTTATATTATGTAATGTAATATAATATGATGTAATGTAATGTGATGTTATGTTATCTAATGTAATGTAATGTAATGTAACATGATGTGATGTAATGTGATGTAATGTAATATGATGTAATGTGATTAAATATGATGTAATGTGATGTAATATGATGTAATGTAATATAATGTAATATGATGTAATGTGATGTGATGTAATATAATGTAATGTTATATGATGTAATGTAATGTAATATGATGTGATGTAATGTAATGTAATATGATGTAATGTAATGTAATATGATGTGATGTAATGTAATGTGATGTTATGTAATGTAAACTAATGTAATGTAATGTAATGTAATGTAATATGATGAAATGTAATTTAATGTAATATGATGTAATGTGATGAAATATGATGTAATGTGATGTAATATCATGTAATGTAATGTAACATAATGTAATGTAATATGATGTGATGTAATGTAATGTGATGTTATGTAATGTAAACTAATGTAATGTAATGTAATGTAATATCATGTAATATCATGTAATGTAATGTAACATAATGTAATGTAATATGATGTGATGTAATGTAATGTGATGTTATGTAATGTAAACTAATGTAATGTAATGTAATTTAATGTAATATGATGTAATGTGATGAAATATGATGTAATGTAATCTAATGTAATGTGATGAAATATGATGTAATGTGATGTAATATCATGTAATGTAATGTAACATAATATGATGTGATGTAATGTAATGTAACATAATGTAATGTAATTTGATGTAATGTAATCTAATGTAATATGATGTAATGTGATGTAATGTAATATAATGTAATGTAATATGATGTGAAGTAATGTAATATGATGTGATGTAATGTCATGTGATATAATGTAATGTAATGTAATATGATGTAATGTGATGTGATGTAATATGATGTAATGTGATTGAGGTGTCTGCACATAGATGCATAGTCACATACCGACACCTTCTTAAAATAATCGCATAAGTCATTTTTTCAGATTTTTCAGGAAACACAAAAAACTGAACCATTTATTAAATATACAATATTTACAAACAATTTTATTCAAAACAACTATAACAACAGATGCCTAATGACATACAAAAAACAATCTCAGTCAAACATGAAACATGAGAAAATTAAATGACTTAGGCAAGTTTTCAGACATGCCTTTGTGACGTAGGCAATTTTAAACCTTCTGCCTTGTCAGAAATAAAACAAACTACCAACTACTAACTACTAGTACTACTACTACAACTAAACCTAATGCTGAAGAGGCAAGTGCATTTCTTCACTTCTTCCAGCTCTTCTGTGCTGGGTTCTTGACTGAGTCATATTTGTGAGGCAAATTGTCAAAGAAGTGATGACACTCGGCAGGCATGATGGGTTTCATTGACTGGAGGTCCTGGAACTTTCTCTCCTGGATTGGCAGAGCACATGGAAGTCTTATCCATGCCATTGGCCCATTTGGCGCCTGTACCCTTTGTGGCAGTTCTTCCCACACAGACGCCTCTGAGAAGGACAGTTTGAAATGGACCTTGCCTTCACTGCTAAACTGATGAGCCCGCAAGTCATGCACAGTCGGGTCTCCAGCTTTTTTGCCTGGTCTGATGCTAAGGAAGTGAGATGCATTCAGTTTCAGGAACTCATCGTGCTTCAGCACTTTCACATGGTAAGGTGATGGCCTGATTCTTGCAGTCTGGAGTATGATGACATAGTCTCTTGGGGTGAAGATATCTGCAACTATTTTGCGTTCGATGGTACTGTGCATGCTGTCACACTCCATTTGTGTATGACCTGCAACGAGGTATTTCTGTGTGATTAGTACTCCATATTTCCTTGCAAGCTCAGAGTATGCATTCGCCACACATGCATTGCGATTCTGATAACCGCAACCGTCGCTCCACACAATGATCTCCTTGAGTTCTGGATGGCCTTGGATCACACCTTCAA
This sequence comes from Larimichthys crocea, assembly GCF_000972845.2. Classification (NCBI taxonomy): domain Eukaryota; kingdom Metazoa; phylum Chordata; class Actinopteri; family Sciaenidae; genus Larimichthys; species Larimichthys crocea. The sequence continues at coordinate 51,292,588 of NC_040013.1, read as the reverse complement.
AATGATAATACTGAAGATGTGCAAATACCTCGCTACACAGGTCACCTTCTGATTCGTCCCAAACATAGCAGTAGCCTTCTTTTGATGCCAAGTTGAACAGGGTAAAGTTATGGACCTGCAGTTTTTTTTTGTAATACTGGCTGCTGGCTTGGGTTTTTGGACACAGTAGCACAGCTTGCAAGTCCATTGTCCAAAGAGACTTCTCTTCAGTAGCAGAATCCTTGTCCCGGGATTTCTCTTGCCTCGCTTCATCCTTCTTGGTGACATGTGTGTCATAATCAGCCTTACTGATATTCCCATGTTTGTATGAAACACAAACATCACACTGATCTTTCCGTGGAATAAATACAGAATAGTTCTCCTCATGGAACACAGTTGTGAAATACTGGACTCCAACAGCCCTCAGTCCAGCAGCTGCAGCAGCTTGTTGATAATAACGATGCAGTTGGGAGATGGTTGTGCCTGGGTAAAGGAACCTTTTGTCTTTGTAGGTAGCTGTGCTTCTGCAGTAGTGTGAATCAACACTGGGCAGGTCCCTCAACCAATTCTTAATGAAATCCTTGACATCAGGTTCAACCTTTGTCTGCTTGCCACTCTTAGGTCCAGATTTAGACGGCGCCGCTGCTTGTTTTACAGGGTTGATGGGGTCATTCAGCCATTCTGTAATGGTTCTTTCTGGGAGACCAAGTGTGGAGGAAAAAAGTGCCTTACACACTTTAACACTTGTTCTGTCTTCAAGTTGCAGTTGGTAGGATAGTGACGAATTGCGTCGGGATCCCTCAGCAACTTTTTTTTGCTTTATGTTAACTTTTGTGACCAAAGTGGTGACATATAATCGACGTTCTTCCCAGCTGTTCATTGCCCAAATCTTGTCGAAGACCCACTGCCGCTGCTCTTTTGTCAGGACTTGGCAGTCTCGAGTTGAGACTCGCTGACAAAACTTGGAGTTGCAGGGAGGACCCATAGCTTTTGCACTCACTTCTTTGCCACATTTGCTTTTGTATGACAATCCTTTTAAACGCTTCTGCTTGGATTCATTTTGCTTCCATGTGCTTGGACTGAGGCGTTTATTTCTTTTCTTTTTGCCTGAATTGTTTAAATCAACATCCTCATCCTGATGCTGCTGTTCTGAAGTTGTTGCCGCCGTAGTGAGATTGCTTTCATTTTCAGGGGTAGAGGAGTCATCGCAGGTTGGGGTATAGTTCGGATCTTGAATGACATCATCGACATCATCATCATCACCATCATCATTTGATACCTCCTCTTCATGGTCAACATCATCCATGAGAGCTGATGCTGTGTCATTTTCAACATGCTGCATCATCTCTTTAATGACAGTCTCATTTTCATCCTCAGTAGATGAGGACAGACTGGTGTTATCAATGTCAAGTGCATCTCCTACCAAAAAGGAAAAAAAAATAAAATCCTTCAAAAGTGTGTGATCATTCTGAGAAACATGAATTGCCTTGTGGTCAATTGTATTAAGCTACATCTACGATTCCCAAAATGCTTTACAAATTACCTCTGGACACAGCAGAGCAGGCATACTATAATACCACTAAAATCATGTTATAATTATGTTTAACTGAAATTTTCAGTGGTTAAATGCACAAAAGAGGGTCCAAACAATACTGTTTGTTCAAATATTGTACAATAAGACAGACAAGAGTAAAAAGAAAACTAGCTAAATTGGCTAGCTGAATTCGCTAGCTAAATTGCGATATTGGAATTTTAACTAAAAGACTGAATCAAAAGATGAAATATTATGTAACATTTATAACATAGTGTATATTATAGTATACAATTTCACTTACCAATATGGGAGGAGCCCAAAATCATGGAAATAACTTCAGTATCTTTGTAGATTTTTCTTCTTCTTGAATCAGCCGCCATTTTGAAAAGCTTGTAAAATTGCCTAAGTCACAAGACAGTGTGACTTAGGCAAAATAAAACTGCCTAAGTCACACTCTTGACATAGGCAATTATACTAATGGGTAGAATGGCACAAGCTGTTTAACTGAGGATATAGGCAATTTTACCAGAGGTGGCCAGCATCATGAGGAGATGATTTAGGCAAAAAAAAAAATTGTGACTTAGGCGATTATTTTAAGAGGGTGACGATACTAAAGTTATTACTATCTTGGCGCCGCTGTCAGATGTGTAGATGTGATGTAGAATATGGTTTCTGTTAACTGGATAGCTAAGAGGTCAGGTCAAAGGTTAAGGCCCATAGGTGGGGTATCCTGGTAAAGGAATTTCTCTTATCTATCTGTCCCTCAGACTCGAGTTATTTTGATTTTATATACGGCTTGTCCCGTGTAGATCAGGAGAGTCTCATCATTCGACCAGGGTCTCTCCAAGTAACATTTTACTTGTGACGATACTGAACTTATTGTAATAAATTTGTTATACAACTAAGACAGTGTCGGCGGAGTTTCTCTACAAACATCTTCAACTGCATCACCACTGAATATACGACATGATGTAATGTAATTTGATGTACTGTAATGCATGTAACAATGTAACATTGAAAACAATAAACTTCCCTCTCCAAGAATCGCTACCTTATCGTGGTGGAGAGGTTTGCGTGTCCCTATGACCCTGGGAGCTGTTGCTGTCACCACTGGCACTTCAGACTGTCCAGTGTGTGACACTGAGGGGACTCAATGGGACTAAATCCTACACACTGGTTCCTACCATACAGTATTCTTCTTTTACCACTTGGTTTGGTGTCAATAAATGAAAATTTCAATTTATGTAACATGGTCCACTGTTCTGTGAGATACTTTACCCTCAATGATGAGTTAAATACTGAATCCACTGGGTGTGTCACAATAATTGTTTTGGATAAAATGCTTCCAGACAGTTTCTCCACTAAGAGCAAAAAACTGATCTGGAGAACTTTGAACAGATTTTTTTTCACATCATTCACAACACCCTACTAATCAACTCAACTTCAGTTCACTCCTCAACAAACATCGGGCTCACTTTTCTATATTAAACAAATAAAGGCCTCTTTATTACAAGATGTTACATTCCCTCAAAAATTAACAATCAACTGGTACACAGACTCCAAACCAAAACTTAAGATATTAAGATATTATATACTGATTAAGTATACAGTGGTCCCTCTTTATCGTGGGGGATACGTTCTAAAAATAACCCGCAATAAACGAAATCCGTGAAGTAATCAGCTTTATTTTTTATAATTATTATACATGTTTTAAAGCCGTAAAACCCCTAACCACACACTTTTATACAGGAATTAACATTTTCTCACATTTCTCTCTTATTTAAACACTTCTCCCTTAGCCATCAGGACGCCGAACACAATGCGCGTTCATACTGTACAGTACACTGTAAAAAAATGCAAAATGCAAAATTACACAAAAAAAATCTGCGAAACAGCGAGGCCGCGAAAATTGAACCGCGTTATAGCGAGGGACAACTGTATAACAAGACATGAGTGTCCTCTCATGTAACAGATGTGGTACTGCAGGGTAACTATCACATTTGTCCTGTCACTGTTGTGACGGCCCCAGGCCTGGGTCCTGCGTGCAGCCTGCTGTTGTGTGTTTTGTCTCTTGCAGGTTGGAGGCGGTCCTGTCATTAGGTGGACTGGGAGCACCTGGCCAGCGCTCCCAGTCAGGCCTATTTAACCCCGCCTCATCAGACGCCAGCTCTCTCTTCGTTTTGCCTCATTCTGACATCACTCCAGTGAGCTGGTTTTGTTTTGTGTTTGTTTATTTTTGCACTAACAACATGCACCACCCATTTACCATCACACTCATACACTCACCTACACTACTGACGCTTATTTTCACACTCCATACAAGTATTTACTTTAATAAACGTTGGTTTATTCATAACTAAGTTGGGCACATCTCCTCTTTTGTTGCACGAGCTGGTCGTAACAAAGTCCACTAAATGTTTTGTCAGATTGTACCTGGACACTTTTTGGCTGCTCTCACAGTACAGGGGTCATCCCTTTGCATCAGAAGCATAATCTTAAAGCAGGTATGGATGTGTGTAAAAAATGAATATTACTTAAGTAGAAATCTCCACTGTCCCTGTGTCCCTCAAATGAGAGGCTTGATGAAATTCTTTCTATTGCCTTTCTAGAATCAAGTTTTGTTGATGATAAAATGTTAAACCAACTTAAACATTGTATAAATATGTTTTCTGTGTAGCATGGAGGGGGCCACAGCTGCCCTACACTGCACAGTTCTGTGTTAAATACGACAATAAAACCTTGAATTTGAGCTGTTGCATTCAAGATTTACGACGATATTCATTATGAAGGTAATAAAAACATAAGAAAACAAAAAAATTGCTCATCAATGGCAGAAAATGTTTTGTGCATCAAACTGCATTACGTACACAATTTACTGACTGCACACATTTAATCTTCAAATCCACCGTGCACAAGTTATTGTCTATGATCATATATGAGCAATTATCTGCTGATAGAAACAAATACATGTGGTGAGCACAAGTAAATAGACTGTTTGTTATCTGCACAAAATAAAATATCATCTTTCAGGACTCTGGAGCTAATCAGTTATTCATGGTGACATGCAGACGAGGTCATATAATTTTTTGTCTGAGGCAGTGGTGGGACCATGGGAAGACCCAGATTAAACTTTTATGTCAGCAGCACACACTCAATGTCACACGTGACATCATCAGATCCATCAGTGATATGGAAACTGACATTGTGGATCTCAAGTGTGCAAGTGAGTCCACAGGAAATTGGGGATATATTAAAATCCTCAAGACTAAAAAGATGGCTTTAGCCAATCTGTTGGACACTGAAGTACAGGGTGCGCTGGTGGGGATGTGGGGAGAAAGAGATAGGGGAATCACATGCAGCAAAGTGCCACAGGTCTGATTCGAGGCCTGGGCCGCTGGGGTGGATGCTCTACCAACTGTCAACCACAGTAACTTATGCTGCACACCTCACCTGATCTGGAGAAGGTTATGTTCTGAGTTTTGGAATTCCTTTCTGTGACTTTTGAACTCCATCTCTTCACTGCAGCTGAAATTACAAAAACTTTATCCTTGCAGAGTTTCTGTTGAAGCATTTTTAGTCATCCCTAACACATAGATGGTTCTCTCTCTTTCAGACTTAAGCCCAGATCTGTCTGTGCCTTAAACCCCCACAACAGAAATATGAAATCTATGATAATATGCCATGCAGCCTCAACTTAATGGTTTAACATGCATGATACAAAAGATATTTGCATTTTGCATTTACAGTGTCCTTATGAAACCTAACTGCAACTTGCACGCTGCTTCTGTCGAACTTGACATGTTGTGATGTTGAAGTGATCCACCTGTTGAGTGTACGTTGAAGGAGAAAGGGACTGGAGTGGAAAAACTTTGATTTTCACCACAGTGCCGAAATTAGTCAGAATCAGACCCAACAGTCTGATTACCCAATCAGTAAGAAGAATGGCAGACCACACTAATCTAACACTGATCTCCATTGCTTTTTGCTTGGATAACTAGTTTGCACTTTATTTATTTATTTATTTATTTATTTATACATATGACCGAATGTTAAAATATATGAAGTAGAGTTATATCAGCCATTTGCTGTTCATTCGTGGTGTTTGATTACTGTTACTGTAACCTTCCTGAGGACAGCGGCACAGAACTATTCATGAATGAATTACTCCCTTCTAAAAACAAAAACGATGACTATTTAAAGTGTGTGATTAAACTATTCATCCTACCTTTTCTATTATAAAGAATCCATCCAACTTTTGGTATAACTATAGATACGGATTGTTGCTATAGCGTGTTATTGATATTGTAAAACGTACACAGGCATTTAAATTCATCCTGCAATAACAGCAGGATTTTCATGCTGTGGTGGGAGCCATCCATCTATACTGGTCCATCTATACATCTCCCTGAACTGACTTGAATGGCGCATCCACCTTGACTCCTGTGCCATAAATGAGTCAGTAAGCAGACACACAGCACATAAGTAAATAAGTAAGCCAGTATTATGCAGCTGTACATGTCACTCCCTGCCACGACAAAAGACATACAGAAAAAAAAAAAAATAACATTCTTGTATTAACCATACTCTGCTTACTGTATGTGTCTTGTTTTTTGTTGTTGTTATTCATATACAGATTAACGATAATGTCTATATCGCCCCTACTACTAACATTTTTAATTATTTCATTTGAACTGGTTGATTAGTTAATTAGTTTTAATAGTTGATTAAAACAGATTTTTATAATCTAGTTTGGTTGTTATAGCATTGTATAGTGCATCACTAATAAAAATATTAATCTTAATGTCAATAATTAGAATCTATTACTTGTATCAGTCTTCACTCTGTCATGGAAGAACAAATCGTAAACGATAAAATAACCCGAATGCAAACTTGGGATTTCTTTTAGACCACCAAAAACATCAGTGTTTGATTAGTGAGGTCTGCCCTTCTTCTTTACTGATCGGCTGATTTCAGTTCAGAGCCATCGGCTGTGAAAACCACAGGGTGGAGATCAATATCAGGCCATGCGTGTAATGAAAGCCACCAGCATCACACATGTGTAAACCCTGACAAGTATAATAAGTGTTCACAGCATCTGGGTCTGAAAAGTGACACCAATGCAAAGTGTCTTAAACCTGCATTCTTTGTAATGGCCAGCAGGGGGCATCACATGTGGCTTCAACACGCCGCGCTCATGTAACTCTTATTTCTCATCTGATATGTTTTCATAGACATATTTAATGTGACATGTAGCTGTAGTATTTATAACTAGGTGGGCTGCCTTTTTGTGCAACCGGAAGCAGTACGTCACACACCAGCTAAACACTTAGGCTTTTTGTTGCTCATCAAAACCAAAATGTCTGTAACACCAGGCCACAGATTTTCTATAACACAAGCTAACAAATTACAGTCAGCCCTGATGACAGGAAATGGCTTACCCTTCCTGTCTCCTTAGTGGATGTGGTCTCTCCATCCAAACCTCAAAACCTTGTTTGGAAGGGTTGTGTGTATCCTGTGGATGGATGGAAGCAGACTGTGTTGTGCCAGAGACGTTTAGAAAGTTATTTTAGTTTTAGTTCAGATTATCTTTAGTGAAACCAGACTGAGAAGAGATGCCTGTGTGCTACAGGTGTTACAGATAATACTACTTAAGGTTCAGTTCCATTCAGCTCAGACAGAGTCAGGGTGCTGCTGTGCTGCATGTTGTGCCCACTGGAAAGTCTCTGCTGTAATAAATGGAACTGAACCTTAATTAGTATGATTGGTAACACCTGTGCTGACCCTACTATTTCATGTAAAAATAAAAATAAAAAGATCTACTGAGGTCCGAATCTCTGAATAGCTTCCTTTGGCACCACCACATGCTTTAAATCAAGCTATTTACTCGCCTGGTGGGAAAGGAACTGTGTGACCAAATGTGTGCCTTTTGGCTTTCCATCTGTAGCTATTTGCTCAACCACACACCTGCGTTACATGCATTTTTCTATTAACTAAAGGAGGTATAACATCCCCCCAAAAAATGACAGGTTGGATTATTTACTGAAAATGCAATTTCATTACAACGCAGGCTGTTTAAAACATCGCCATTAAAACATAGCCTGTGTTTTGCTGGAGTGTCATATGTCAGGGATATGAAAATAACTGACTGTCAAATTACCCTACCTATAGGTAATGTTAGGGGAACAATAATACATTAAATTACGCAAATGATCCATCATATTTTTGTTTTAGTTTTTCTGTGAATCTAAATGTTAGTGGGGTTTTCCAAACATCGCAGGTTTTTAGTGCTTTCCCATCTCTGGTGATGGCTGCTGCATTAGGTAACAGTCTGTCCTCATGTCTTCACGTGCTCTTTTACTGGATGTCATAGATGTGTGTGAGAGGCACCAAAATATGGCGCTATCATTTGCAGCCAATGGGCTGTCCGTTTGTAACAGGTCGCAGCTGGCGTCACTACCGTGGCGGGAACGCGCATTTAAGAAGGAAAAGAGGTTGAGGAGGCATCGGGATCGCGCTCATCTGTTTGGCTGGCAAATGCCACCGGTGTAACAGGCCGATCATTATGGGGGACCCAGGACCCCGAGACCGGATGGATCATGACCGACCGACCGCTGCGCACAGCTCATCCAGGCGGTTTATTCCGGGATAAAACATTCAGTGTGTCCAGTACAGAGCCAGTCACTGAGCTGCAGAGGAGGCGGTGTTTGCTGGGATTCAATCAGAGCCTGGTTAACGAGGATAGAGAGACGTGAGGAAGCCGGGAGCGCAGCAGTTTACAATCTAACTGGATCCATCTCGGATTTGTGAGAATGATAGATGAATTGTCGATTACAAGCCGGTCCGGTCAGCCCAACCCTGTCAGAGCAGGGTGGGTTCATCCGGAGTAAAATTAGTCGGCTCATATCTGTTGGCTTCTCCTCCGCAGGGCGGCGATGTCCGCTTTCTGCCTAGACCTGCAGACGTCTGCCGTGGTTTCAGCACCACTGGAGCTGGACAGCGACTGCATGGAGTCCCGGGCAAGCCCCGCCGCTCAGGAGCCGGGCGGCTTCCAGGCTCTCCCGCTGCGGCAGACGGGTTCCGGAGGCCTCGGCATGGCCTTGGAGGAGGAACTAGCCATGCTTACCGGGGAGCGGGACGACGAGGACGAGCTGTCGGACCTAGAGACGCCTGCGGTGGTGCATAACGCAGACTTGCTGTCGCTCTTCCGTCAAAAAGAAAAAGACTTGGTTTTAGCTGCTAAACTCGGCAAAGCGCTGCTGGAGAGAAACCAAGACTTGACCAAGCAATATGAAAAAATGCACAAAGATCTCAACGAGAGACTAGAGGTAAATCAAGTAAAGATTGAACATCCTAGTCAAGTTTGAATGCTGCCTCTGCCTCTCTCTGGTTTATTCTGAATGTCATAATCCTAGAGTCAAGTTTGGGCCTTCACAATGTAAACAAACTCAGGATCATCACTGATGCTGCCTGTAGAGCTCCACAGAGAGAGGGATCAGTCTCTTTTTTATGCTAGCACATAATTCACACATCCTGTTTACAATGAATGCTGTATGGCTCAGCTGAGCTCACACACTTTCATGTTTTTCGAAATCTTTCACTCAAGCCAACACGTGGTGTGAGAAACCAACACAAAGACTAATCCTGTGGGTGTCCAGGGCCTTCTGTACATCTGTTCAGCCCTTTGATCCATATTCATCCCCATGTTGCAGCTCAGAGAAATAAGCTGCCTCCTAATAACAAACTCTTATCATTGATGTTGTTACACTATCTGTTATCCTGTTCTAACAGAGCTCGGTGTTGTTTTGATTCTCTTTCATCCCTCTTTTTGTCCGGGGATGTACACAGAGATGAAAATAGTGACCACACAGATACCAGCTGCTTCAGCCTTGGACTCAAGCGTAACAACAACCCCCGTCCAAACTCTGGCAGCCGCTGATGGTGCAGTGCATCTGTCCACTGTTAGCTGCTTTCTAGAGAATAGACAGAAGCTTTCCTGTTAGCTGAGCTGTCACACCAGGAGCTAGGGAGACAAAATCACTACATTATATGTACCTGTACTTTCAGCTGAGCCTTTCATAGTAGTTATCATGTGTTTTAATGTCTTCTTTTGTAACAAAACTTCTGTTTCTGGTGTATGGTGCAATAATCACTCTTGAAAACTATTGAAAAAACACATCATTGTGTAATACTCTCATACTCTTGTACTAACATTTGGTGAGGAAATCAATCTGAACTTTTCCAGCCTAAATACAGTGAAATATTTCCAAAGACTGTGAACAACTTTCTCAGTCTGTTGATGCATCAACTCCTGTGTGAAGTCTCTGAATTTGTCACACCCTTGGTACTTATGTTCTGTGCAATTAGGACAATACTGCACATCTAAGCAAATGGAGCTCTAACCCCCTCTCCCCTCGTTCACATGCAGCACTTGGAGCAGGAAAAGCATGAGCTGCGTCGGCGTCTGGAAAGTCGAGAGGGGGAGTGGGAGGGCCGCGTGGCCGAGCTGGAGACGGACGTCCAGCAGCTGCAGGGAGAGCTGGAGCGCCACCAGGTCCAGCTGAGAGAGGCTGACAGAGACAAGACCAGGGCCATCAGTGAACTCTCTGAACAGAACCATAAACTGCTGGAGCAACTCAGTAGGGTGAGGCGCAGTGTGTGTGTGTGTGTGCGTGTGTGTGTGCGTGTGTGGCGGGCTGGGCCAATCTGCATGGAAGATTTAATTAGTCTGAGCTTTGAGTCACTGTGTCACATGGTCTTAATACTGCTTTAAACAGCCTTCCACCCAGTGTGTGTGTGTGTGTGTGTGTGTGTGTGTGTGTGTGTACACAGGATGTGTTTCTCTCTGGCCTGGCCTTTAGTCCAGTTCAAGCCTGTCTGTCTGACATTACATAAGATGCTCATCTAAGCGAGGATTCATCATCCCTCAGGAGGGATTTAAATGGTAAATGGACTGTACTTATATAGCGCCTTTCTAGTCTTCCGACCACTCAAAGCGCTCTACACTACATATCTCATTCACCCCATTCACACACATTCATACACTGATGGCATTGGCTACCATGCAAGGTGCCAACTGCTCATCAGTTTCTGGATCTAACCATTCATACACATTCACACACCGATGGCACAGCCTTCGGGAGCAATTTGTGGTTCAGTGTCTTGCCCAAGGACACTTCGACATGCAGACCGCAGGAGCCGGGGATCGAACCGCCGATCATCTGATTGGTGGATGACCCGCTCTGCCTGTGAGCCACAGCCGCCCCTCTCTAACTTCACCTGAATTATGCTAACTCATCAATAAAAAGGGGAGCTTACAATAAATAATTTAGAATGATTGGACTTCACAGTATAGCAGCACTTAGGGTTGTCTTGAGGTTGTATCCTTGTTGATGTGACGTGCTGCACACGCATCAGGAGGACCTGAGATTGGCAGTAGATGCAGATTGATGGAGCTGACAGCACTAGCCTTTGGAGCTACAGCTGATTAAGCCCTGCTAAGCAGCTCAGTGTAACACCTGCTCTATCTACACCAAAACAAGGACACTTCATCCATACAGAGTGATCACACTACAGCTTTGTCTTTGTGAAGCTTGACGATAAAGAGAGGTGTTGATTTGTCCACCTCTTGTGGCTTGGTGTGTCACTATATGTATATTATGTGGTTGAATATCACTCCCTCTACAACTGACGTGATGAGCTTGCTTTCCAAGAGCAGGGCTACATAATTCTGCCTACCCTGTCAAAGGCATATACAGTATAAACACCTGTAAGACTATTATAACTATTTAAGGGCTGTAAACAGAGTCAGCTGCCAGGTAGACCAGTGGGTGCCAGTAGGAAGCTACATGTCAGGATGCCCCAGAGCTGTGTGTATAGCCTTGACAAGCCTGTACAGGTGCTTTGGTTACCCCGTCAGCAGTGCTGTCAATGGCAACGCTGTGTGTGTGTGTTGTTTCCCTTTCCTGGGAGAAGGTATGATCTGCTGCTCAGGGAGGAGTATGCTCAGTGCGGTTTATTTTAACCCCTCCACTCGCCGCTGTGCAGAGTAGCTCTCGGTTTCTTCTTGATCAGATTAAATCACCCTATCTTGCCCCAACACCATCATCACTCTGCAATCGGGGACTGTTCTGGGCTGGTCAGTCGCTATAGATCTAAACAGGAGTGGGCACTTAGCATAATTAAAGTGCGTTTAATTTAACTGAAACCTGGGTGTGGGAAATCTATAAAGATATTTTCCTGTTGTGTTTTGGGGGAAGCTAATTGATTGGTCAGCCACAGTGCTCGCTCTCTCTCTCATTTTATCATTCCTTCTCTCTGTCTGTCTGTGCTCATTACTAAACAATGGGCTGTGACTAAATAATGTTAGCTGTTTACAGCTTTGGGTGAATGGAGGGAATGTAAAACTACCATAAGTATAATATGCAGTGGTGGATCCACTGGAGGCCTGCTGTTCATCTGCCATCTCTGCTTCTCATAGTACTTAACTCTTTTACTGGAACACTCGCTGGTCTTATTATGATTTTTTAATGATTTTAGAACATGTTTCTATACACTGCCAAAATGATTATGGGCTTGTTATTGTAGTGCTTTGATGTGCCTGCTGGAGATTACATTTCACAGAGCGGCGACTTGACTCTATAGATATCTATAGAGGACCAGGCTTCTGATAGAGAACCTCCACAGCCTCTTACAATAACACACAAACAGGATGAGATGAACCACCTGCCATTGCTACACCACAGTAGGATGAATAATAACTTATTCATCAATGAACAAATAAATATTGGTAATAGAAAAAGAGAAAAAAATAAATGACATTTTATAGAAATATAGAAATAAATCCTTTCCAATTTTTCACAATTATTTATGTGTACTTTAGGTTTATATTTATTTATGTGAATTATTTTACATCTATTTATTTATTAATGAAGTCTTAGTTGCATATAAAACCAGCGTTTCAGACGTTGATTTCTAAAGTAAACCCTTTGAGATGTATAAAAACAGTGTTTTTAACAGCCCTCCTAACAACTCAGGAATCAGTTTTTAACAGGGCCTTCAGTTAGCTACAGTGGGACGACCTTGAGAAGGCAGGGCACTCCGCAGGAAGTGATGTAAGCCATGGGGTAACGCACACCGCTGAGGGGATTAGGCTATAATCCGTGCTAATAGCCCTGCCATATGCATCCAGTCAGGAACCAAAACAACTCCGCTCCATACCCTGCTTAATTAATAAAAGCAGGTAACTCAGACCTGTTTATAAGAAGATCTAAAAACATAGCCTCCATGTGTGTCGCTGCATCACACGCTCCCTGTGGTTATTCCTCTTTGGATGTGAATGACTTTCCCTATACTGGACAATAAAACTATACATTATATTCAATGCATCCAGAGATAATAGGTTTGCATTGTTTCAGCAGTAGAGCCTAGGAGGTATGTGCTGGTCTGTAAGTGTGACAACTCAGACCTAATCTGATCAGTAAACCGACACGAAGGGGACCTTTGTGTAATTACATTACCACACACACACAGAGAAGGCTGGGGATATACTGACTCCAGCATAAGTGTCTGTATGTTTTATGGTCATAGTCAGCTCTACTTCCCTCAAAATCTAGAATTCACTAAATGTTGATGGCAGCCTCCAGTGACTCATCACAGTTGTTTATTTGGAGCTGTTTAATCTGTTTGTCTGACTCGTCATTTACAACAATTTAACTGGTGTAATGTGAACATCTTTGGCATCTGGCATGTTGTGTCTGTGCCTCATCAGTACAGTGTGTCCACACATCACACGCTGCGGAGGAATCGGTTTCACTCCTCCTCTTACAACCTTTAGCCAGTGTCAAACACGGTCCCCAGGCATCTTTCCAGCCATCGGCTTCGATCCCATCTACTCAGTGCAGCGCATAATGTCTGCCTCCCATCACCCCAAGGTGAAAATGACAGGAAGGAAAATACCAGAAGCAATGAGACCACAAGTCACAGCTCCACCAATCCTGCTTGTCTACCGTTGTCATGACAACCAGAGATGACATGCAAATTCAAACTCCACGTGTTGTTACCATGGGAATGTGCTCTACAGGGTGGCACAAGGATATAGATAGTCTGATGCTAGGCTGCGCCACCAAAGACCTTTGATGCACCTGCAGTCGTATCCCCCAGACGGTGTTCGACAGCCACAGACTGCCTGAGACCGAAGCAACAGGAGTCAAATCTACTTTCTACTACTTACAAAACTCATCTGAAAAGTGAGTTTACTGTGTTACAGTAGGTACAGCAGGCTCAGGTAAACGATACAGGAAAGAGGCTGTAAAGGGACGTGTCTCTCTGCTGAGCCCTACTTTGCTGCCCTGGATTCTGGTGCAGCAGTCTGATTCGCCCCTGTTTGTCCTGTCGTGTTGATAATGCTTGATCTGGGATCTGAGGAATTTATGTGCAGATTAAGCGAGTGTCTGCAAATCCGAGTAGTCAAATCCAGGTTTTTACGATTTGATCTCAATCTGTCAGTGTGTCGGGCCAGTGGGTCAGATGGGACCTGCTGCCGCTGCACTGGCCTCTACGGACTGCACATCTGTTTCACACACAGAAAAGACAGAATCATGCAGTTATCACATAAAAGTCACATCTGGCCAGCAAACTGGCTCAGAGACATTAAAATTATACAACAAAGTGATACAAGACAAATGCAAATAAAAAGGATTGATGTTTTTAATGTTCATGGTCATTTTCCTCAATTTCCATCAAAAATAGTTTTGCGGTTGATTTCTTTTCTGGTTCAAATCATAATTCAGACATTTACCCAGACACAGTTCAGAGAGATGAACAGTACAACAGTAAAATAATATTAATTGTAAATAATTGTCACTGGAATGGACTCTTCAGTCTCTATAAAACCATAATTAATTATTGGCATTTAAGACACAGCATCTGAAAGGTTGCTGCGTCTTTTCAAACCCTTCATGTGGGAATAAGTCAAACGAGTCTGAATAATGTTGCATTAATTTACTCTAAATGCGTACCCCTAACTAACTTGTCAGAGTCTATCTGACAAGATAGAGTCAGATAGATCTATCAGTCATCACTCAGGCTCATTAAATATTGGCCATGCACTCAGTGTAAACCGTTATCATTATGTTTTTATAAATTACAATGTAACTTACATTTTATTTAATCCAGGTTTAATGTGTTATACATGGACAATATATTTTCCAGGATTGTAGAGAGAAATTAACCACCATCAGGATGCTAAGTCATTTTGTGTATAGACCATGTGGAAAAGGCCTAAAACATAACATCACACTGGGAACTTTTGCCATGCAAGTTTATTAATGTTCCCTAATTACAGTTTTACTAGAATTCTTTTGAAAATCACTTTGGAGTTACTGTTGAGCTGAAGCAGAGCAACCCTGGAAGTTTGCCCCAGCAGAACACAGGCTACAGTCAGAGTTAACCTAAAGACTGAAGTTAATTGAAGTAAGCCAATGTGTCCATGTGACCAGTTGTTGAGTCACCTCACACCCTCCGTGAGTTTCTCGTGAAGCTGCAGCAGTGTGTAGTGCCACCTAGAGGCTGCACTTCAGATTGATATAACTCTCCCTACTCACTCAGCTCCCAGTGACTACAAGATAAACCATAATAAATAATAATCTTTTACATTCAAGAGTTGAGAACTGCTTGCCAAAGTACTCCCATGTTCTTGACACGTTTACTATATGTTTAGTCTCCTCACTGAGCTGTGAAAAGCTGTGAGTGTTTTTCAGGATTTTTCTGTTGCCATGGCAGTGATGATAATGCAAACTGTAGCTTCCTGAGTGCAGCTCTATGCTAATGAAGTCCAGCCAGACTCTGTGTGGCCTGATCCAGCCTGTCCAATGAGCTCAACTGATTCACTGAATCTGCCACTGGGCTGCATGGCACAAATACTAAGCAATGGACTGTTTGAGTAACACTAGAATGGCTATCAAATGCACCATTGACAGGGACAGACTGGGAGGGCTGATTTTCAAGTAACACTTTGCCAGTAACACATAGTACACAGTGACCATCAGTGTGTTTATGTCTATGTGTGAGTGTGTGTGTGTGTCCCTATCATCATCTAATGAGTCACCTCAGCAAGAGCTGCTGTGTAATCTTTTTAATCTAACTGAGCGGCGTTGCATTGTGATGATTTCAATCCTTTTTGTTGAACTGCCCATCATGAGTGTGACAGTAGTGTGCTCAAATCGTTGGAGTGTTCTTTTTACGTAAAAGCAGACAGGTTTAAGGTAATTGTGAACTCTCTATGTGTGTGTGTGTGTGTCCATCCAGGCTGCAGAGGTGGAGAGGCAGCTGTCCACTCAGGTCCATTCATTACGGGACGACTTCAGGGAGAAGAGTATATCTACAGGCCAGCACATGACACGACTAGAGACACTACAGGCGGAGGTGAGCCACTATCAGTACCACTTTTCATCATTCATCACTGGATGCTGTGCAGTTTGATTAAATTGTACTTTGTAGCCTGAGCAGACACCAAAAACAAAACAGAAAACCAAAAAGAGATAGAAACTTACTTCTGATTTGCAAAAAGAATGTTGCGGTGATTTGTATTCAGCTTGAAGCCTGATTACCTAAGATAACACCAGATCTTAAAACCTAAAGTTACACAGTCTTATTTTAAAGTTGGAGTACTTGGTGCAAACAAAAGGGAGGATGGTGTTCACCATGCCAGTATCATTTCTGGGATGTGTTTATTCTGCCTCTCTCTCAAATCTTTTCCTCCCTTTCTATAATCTTTATCTTTATCTGTCTCCTCACCCATTCCTCCTTCCCTCAACCTCCTTCCCTCTTGGTTGGAGCAGCAAGGGCTAGAAGTGAGTGGTTACCGACGCTGTCTGTCAGCTGGACTGCATGCTGCATGTAACGCCTTGTGAAATAATAGAAACAAGGATTGCACCATTGCTTCTCCTCCACCCACCTAAATGAGTTGATGATAGAGCAAAGCACTGTTATTTTATAAGGTAGATTATTGTATCTCGTGTTATACTGTATAACCATAATAACTACATGTAATGTTTGACGCCCCCACATCTTTATGGCAATCCCTGTTTCCTGAACCGAGCATTAAAAACACGCTTGGTTGTTGCGGCATGAGATGTGTCGTGGTGTCAGTTGTGCTGTGTATGATATCAGCCAGATACTGTATGTCATGAACAAAGGTGTTCTTAGAGCATAACAACACTTCAGATTTGCCCGTAACTTCTCTTCAAAGCTAGGCAGAAAACACCCAGACTGCAAAGCTTGCACTATAATTGTGAGAAAACGCTACCGCTCTATATTTAGCTGAGATGCTGCAATGTCTGGGTGCTCCCACTTTCCTAACGCTTTGCCTCTATATGACATGTGCTGATGATAATGGCTGGTTGCCCTGTTTGTATGAAAACAGGGGACTTGTAAGCCCAAAAATATCCAGAACCTTGCAATGAGGATGCTCATATGATACTGAAAACAACTGGTCCACATGTAAGCTGCACTGTGAACTAGGTTACCAGATGTAGGTCAAAAGCAGTGGGGATAAAAATGAACAAGATCTGATGTTTGTTTAATGGGGAAAGCTGCTCAGGCGGCTACAAGAAAAAACAGTTCATGAGGAATATGTGCTGTAGCCTTCAGTAGAAGGCTGTTACACATGTATGCATGATAAGGAAGAAGCTGATATCAAGCTTTATGGAGACGCTAATATATCACTAAGACATTCCTGAAGACGAGGGTGGCAGCTAATGCCTAGGCTGTGCTAGGCAACACACATTCTTCAGGCCAGTGGGAGTATTTTTTAATCTTGTGTAAGAGCCCAGGAAAACATGGAAAGGAAAGCTACAAAATGTAGCCTTTAATCACATCCATAGCTGCCCATCTGTCCGCTATCGACCAGCGAATCTCAGTTCCTCCAATGAATGGCTATTTCCGTGCAGTAACTAACTACTACTGTTTTGACATGTTAGATTAAGATGCTGTCGGAGAGGAAGATGGAGCTGGAATGTCGAGTGCACGCCATACTGGAGGAGAACGAGCTGCTGCAGAATACAGTGGATGACCTCAGAGAGAGGACGCTGGCGTTGACGAGGCAGTGTCACGAGAAGAACCTACAGGTACAGACACATGAATGAAGGACTGTTAGAGCTCAGATCTTTGAAGAATAGTTGTGACCTCTGCAGGTAAAGTGAGTAAATCACCTACAAAGGTCATTTTTGTTTATACATGCTACAGTTTGCCATTGAATTAGTCTACTGACCTGTCAGACCTCCGCAGGTACATACTGTATACTTAAGTTAAGTCATAATTTTTGCCTCTGTGTCCAGTTACGGCAGAGCCAGCTGGAGCTCCAGGAGGTTCGGGTGTCCCACAGGCAGCTGACTGCCCAGCTGGAGGAGTTAACAGAGGAGCACAGCCTCCAAAGCCTCACCCCACACCCATCCAGCCTGCTGTGTGAGATAGAACAGAGCATGGAGCAGGAGGAGCAGGAACAGGAGAGAGAGCAGGTAGCTACAGCAGGATTGTGTGTGATTGTAGTGTGAAGACCACTAAAATCACTGTCAGAGACTTTTCTAAACACTCTTCATCCTCCGTTCCTTATAGCTGCGTCTCCAGCTATGGGAGGCCTACTGTGAAGTTCGCTCGCTCTGCTCCCATCTCCGGGGAAACGACGTCACAGACTCAGCGCTGTCCACCGACTCTTCCATGGACGAGTCCTCAGAGACGTCCTCAGCCAAGGATGTGCCTACGGGAAGCCTCCACACCAGCCTGCTAGAGCTACGGAGGCTAACACAGAATCTGCTGGATGGCAACGAGTCTACGGTAATAAACAACTTACTAGTAGTGAGGAAATGCCTAATTTTAGGTATTTTGTAATTTCCTAATAATTTCCCTGGACGAACCAAACATTTGGTATTCTAAGAAAATAGAGACAATGGACCTGGACACTGTAGTAAGCACCCAATCATTTATTTTATTCCTTAAGAAAGAACCAGGAAATTATATAGTAGTACCGGGTGTGTGCGTTTTGTTATATTAATTGTTTAGTAAGGGGGCTCCAGCTGCTCCTCCTACTGTCTCTGCGCTGCTGTTGCTATTCAGTCATTTGTCTGTGGATACTTTGAGTTATGTCACTGCTTACACCAAGACTTTAGCGCATGTTAATCATCAAAACAAAACCCTATCAATAGCTATCAAGATTCATAAATCAATGACAGTTTGATGACTATCAATACGAAATAGAAACATGTAAACTGCTAACCCTAACTTTATTTTCAGAACTCTCACTCTTAATATATAGCTATAGTCACTTACATTATGTAACACTTGTTTAGAAGACAGTAGAAAGGGATTTTATATCCAAATTAAACAGAAAGCTTTAAGATTACATGTACATTTAGTCATTTAGCTGAGGCTTTTATCCAAAGCGACTTACAAAAAAGGGAAACAATCAAAGTACAGTCTGACAAGGACATGTTAGTGCAGCAATAAGTACTGTGACAGTTCAGAGCAGGATAGATTTAATGTGTCCAGTTGTTGGTAGCGTTAGGAGAGGCGGTACTCTGTGAAGAGCTGAAGTTTTTTAAGGTAGACGACTATATACGTATGTCTAAACACATCAAGTTTTCAAAGGTTAAAAATGTGCACTCTCGAGTTGAATGGGCATAATGCCCATGGAGGGCATTATATTGGAATCTACAGTCTCCATGTGTGTTTGCCTGCTGTGTACACACTTACACTTAATTCATTTTCATATTGTTAATATGTAGTAACATAGTCTTCTCCAGGAACCTCACTATGTATTTACAGTTACATATCAAGTCCTTTCCAGAAACTTATTGACCCTTACAGAAGGACCAAATGAATCGTACATGTGATCACATATAGGAAAGCCATTATACCACGAGAATGTTACAAAACCACATATCCTAAGTATGTTGTGCACACCACATGTATTCCACATGTTTCATATGTTATTCTGCACATGTGAAATTCATGTGGTTTTTCTGTAAAGTGACCCAGAAAAGGACACATTTTTCAAGACATCTAACTTACAATATTCTACAATACTTTTACAGTAATGTAGGTGGTAGGAGCACATATACGTACAGTGTGTGTGTGTGTGTTGTGAAGTGGTGTGTGTTGTGTGTTGGAAGGGCTCGCGGCGCAGTGATGAGGAGGCTCTGGAGGAGCAGGTGAGGAAGCTGGGAGAGGAGCTGAGGGAAGTCAGAGAGCTGTACGAAGCCGAGCAGGACAAAACACGCAGCAATGAAGAGGAGGTGCTGCAGCTGCACAATCAGGTACCGTAGACACACACTCCGTGTGTGCACATCAGTGGAACATACGAGGTCACATGCAGAGTGTGAACAGGAGGCAGAAACCTTCACAGCGAGGCTGCGCTGAAGTGTCAGACAGCCGTTATTAATACAACATCACATCCAGGCTTTCTTGGCAGGGTAACATTGCATTAAGGAGCCCTCATGTCTAAGAATAACACTTGGACGACACACAGCTGCAGCTGTAGTCATCACCAGAGTGTGTGCTAGTGTGAGCTTGATGCATGTTGTTTGTAATGTGGGACATAGCTTCAACCTTATTGTCTCTCTGCCATCAGAGCTTGCTCTCTGCTGTAGTTTGAAATGACATCTCACATGATTTACACAAAATACACACACTCACACACAGGTCAGTTGTTTTCTTGTTGATCTCATACATTTGTGTTGTTCTCCCATGTGACCTGCAGATGGGGCTGCTCTCTGTGGAGATGTGCTCTCTCCAGGAGGAGAATGAGCGGATCAAGACGATGGCTGAAATCCGAGAACCCAGTGAGCAGCTCCAGAGTGCTATCAGAGACAGAGACGACGCTATAGCCAAGTAAGGATCACATCACATGTGCAGATATGCACACATTTCACAGCCAACTAAACTTTCTTCATCAATGTAATGTTAAAAGTATAAAGAATAATTCCAGCTTATCACAACTTGAGTCTTATTTTATAATTTTATACTGGTGCAGTGCTGTTCTGATCCTTTTTTGCTGTTTGATTTCTCGATAAATTAAAAGTCACAGTAACAGACCCATAGTTTTAGACATACCACCATTTTTGTCATCAACACAGTCATCTTTAAATCTGGGGAGATAGATTTTAGCCTTTACAGATTAGGCCCCATCATGACGTCATCATATTTATAGAGGTTGGTGATACCCTCTGATAGAATCTGGACACTGGTGGTGATGGTGAAGAGATGAAGACACTGATGAAGGTCAATGGTTTAATTGAAATGGCATCTGACATCAGCAGAGAAGATTTTATTCTTATTATTTTAAGAGATTAATTTTTTTGACAGCAAGAACATGATTGGCTGATCGAGATTGTTGCTAAATCTGGTTGGTTTAACTGAAAGAGTGAACTCCTATCGTCAAATGATTATGAGTAATGAGTATGACTGAACCTGTACCGGTTTTAGACTTATAGTTTATTGAGGTTTTTCAAAACATGAGCTACACCTTGGAGGTGTTCAAGGAAAAGCTTCCCTGCCATTGAGGTCTAACTCATCTAGACATAGCAGTGAATGAATCTTTATGGCTAAATCATTTGTCATCTGTCAAAAATTACTTTCTTGAGTATAATGTTTTCATAACTGACATAAATGACGGCGAGAACTAGGAGAAGAAGAACTTTAATGAACCAGAATGGTCCTTTGAATTTGCCTTTTTTTGTTCATTTTGATCAGTCTGACATGAATTAGATCGATACACATTATAGATATTTTCAGTCTCTGCTGTTGCTTAAAGGAATAGTTATTTAAGAATACTTGTTTTTGGTGGGAATATATTTGTTTTCTTGCAGAGAGTTAGCTGAATCGACCTCCAGCAGCCGGTTACCTTAGCTTAGCATAATGACTGGAACCTGAGAGAAGGCGGTTATGTTCCGGACTATTTATTGGCTGGGAAAAGTGACGTCTTGGTCTACCTTTGGGTTGTAACCATAATGTTTAAGTAGTGAGCTTTAGAGGTAGGTGGTTTTTGTTACCACTGGACAGAGACAGGCTAGCTGTTTCCCCTGTTTCCAGTCCGCTGACTGTAGCCTTATATAGAGATCTTCTCATCTAACTCTCTGTAAGTTGTGAGTTGTGTTTACCAAAATGCAGAACTATTCCTTATTAGTTATTCCCCATCCGTCACCATGTCAGAGAGCAGAAACAGATTTTCTGCTTAAGGCTTAATGCTTGTAGGCTGTCACCAATTGACACACTTTGTCTGTGTGTGTCTCGCAGGAAGAAAGCGGTGGAGATGGAGCTGGCCAAGTGTAAAATAGACATCATGTCTCTGAATAGCCAGCTTCTGGATGCCATCCAGCAGAAGCTCAACCTGTCGCAGCAGCTGGAGGCTTGGCAGGTGGGTCAAAGGTCACAAGCCAGATAGGTTGTTGTTACATAAATAAAGCTGCGCTGTAAATATAATGTAAGCCGACTATAATATAATGTATATAAGAGTGAAATTAACACTAACTTCTAGAACAGTTTATCCATTTTCCTTCCCTTTTCTTCTAACTTGTGTTTAGTGTCAATTTTAATGTGTGCACATACACCAAACTACTCAATTAACTTAACTGAGGGTGTATGTTAGTTGCTTGTCTGTGATGGGTGTCATTAAGGAAACACATTACATATGTAGCCTGAGGACACTGAGTGTGTGTGTGTAAGAGTGTGTGTGTGTGTTCCCTCCCTTCCCTCCCTCATCTGAAACTAGCAGCTCTTATCTCTCTCTTCTCCCTACCCACAGTTTGCCTCCTCAGGGCTCTTTACTGTTTGGCTCTTGTGGTTTCTGATCTAGTGGCCTTTCTCAACTTCAGTACCACCCTTAATCCCCTGAGGTACCCCCCCTCCTGCCTTAGAGGTGAGCCCGAGCTGCACCATCTCACCATTTCACCCTGCACTAACCAGACTGCACCATGCTGAGCCATTCCATGCCAAGGTTTCAGGAAGAAAAAAAAAACGCCCATCCCAGCTCTATAAGATCATTAACCACCACAGAGAACCATCCAGTGACCACCCTCTCTTGCCACCTGCCTTTGTCTCCACTTCCTCACACCTGTATCCCCTAAAGGAATGTTTAGGACTTTGGGCCACTGATCAGCTTACTTGTTAAAAGATGAGAACACAGACATCACATTAGTATATCTAGCAGTTCATAATGCTTGGCTGGTGCATGGTTATAGTCATGCGGCTGGCTGTTTTATCTCTCAACAACAAATCTGGAAACCTTCCCTATCCATTGGTTTAGTCAATGTATTTGTTGAGATTTAGAACCGTGGTTAACAAACGGTAAATCTCAGGAGTCATGAGATGATGATAAAAAAAAAAAATTAAAAAAAAAACACAAAATGATGATCTTTCTCCAGACTTTGCTCTAATGTTTGCTTTTTTTCATAAATTACTAAATATTTTTATCTTCTAAAAGCTGTTCAAATAAATTGATCTCAGAGGAAAAATTATTCTTTGGCTAACTTCTCATCAAGGCGTCTCACTCTGAAAAGTTTGGGAATCCTGGGAATTAGATTATTCTATACTTCTGGAAACGAATTTCCTTTGAAAGAGATTTGTGCGTGTGAATGTCTGAATACTAAAGACAACACAGCGTTATAATAAATGAAGGCAATTTAACTCTAAATTTCTAAAGTTTGAATTTTGTGCTAAACTTTCAGACTTGGCTGCATGTAATTTCTGAGAGATATTAAGTAGCAAATGATCTACCAGGGACCAAAGGTACTTGTAGCGTCTCTGTAATCAATATCTATCAGGTAACTTGATCAATGGGTTCAATCTCCCTAGAACTTCCTGTAACACCCAACCATATACCTCCTCTGTGTGACATTCGGCTCCTTTCTCCCTCTCATTCACTTCTTTGTCCTTGGCTTTAGGATGATATGCACAGAGTGATTGACCAGCAGTTGATGGACAAGCACCAGGACGAGTGGTGCTTGGCCTCTTCCTCCCTGTCAAGGTCGTCGAGGGCCCACGGCAGTCAGTCCTCCAGACGAGCTCACCGCATCTCTGACCGGGACAAGAGACTTTTCTCTTTTTTCAAAAAGAGCTGAGCCCCATTGGACTGGCCCTGAGCATAGTAGACAGACAGAGACAGACGAGGCGAGGGAGAGGGAGGGAGTGACATCACAGTACAGGGGTAACAACACAGCCAAAGATGGGCAGTGGCACACATTGAGGTTTGGGGGGGTCATTTTGCACTTTATCTGTCCCATTACACTTCTCCTCACTGATTAATTGGTGACTACTGACAATGAGAGATATAGATATAAGAATAGGACTTCCCCAGAGGCTTTGGCTTTAGCCCCTCTTATAGAAAGCTATCGGTCTTACAGAACATGAACAGGGTCACAAAGTTTACCTCCAAAGAGGAAGGTTTCCTTGTAGTGCCTATGACCATCTCTACTAGCCTACTGCCAACACTGTAGAGAGGGAACACTATGTACAAACTGCTACTGTATGCATCCCAGTTATCAGGCCAAGGAGTCTGGGGAAAGATAGGTGGATGTACGGGTCTTTGCAGGATTGTGGGGAAAGACGAGGATAGCAGGACAAAGCTGTTCATCAGAATGTGATGAGACAAAGCAGGATGAAGACCTTTTTCCTGAGGTATAGAGCGATGGCGCTGCAGCCAACCAACATATGATCTCTCAGGTTTATTCATTTGTTCAGGGGATGTTC
The DNA here is from genome assembly GCF_000972845.2 of Larimichthys crocea. NCBI lineage: Eukaryota > Metazoa > Chordata > Actinopteri > Sciaenidae > Larimichthys > Larimichthys crocea. Next base: position 51,268,338 of record NC_040013.1, on the reverse strand, counting down.
ACAATGTGAGGCAACAGCTTGATTTACGAGGGCCATAGTGTGCTGTGCATCTGACAAAATGAATGACAGAGAGTAATTATTTTATTATTGAAAATAAGGTTTGCCCCAGGTCCAAACTTCCAATCAAATAAGAAAAAGACCTTTGAAGAGATACTCCAAGGATTTAGCATTGCTCTTTAATAACAGTTGGAGACTTGCAATAGTTATATTAAAGTTGCACTAATCGATATTTTTACACAAACAGTGAATCAAATAAGTAACTGTGAAATTTAAATCCATCCACAGGGAATTATAACCCAGCCCTGCAGTTCCCTTCAGCTCTATGCAGTGTTTAGCTTTAGTTTTTGCCTGCACACTTAGTATTTTGTCTCAGGCTCGCCTCTCTCCTCGACCCTGTTTTCAGCAGCAAGCAAAAATCAGAAAGCTCTGATAAACTGATTGTACTCACTCAATGGCAAACAAAGTTAACATTCAACTGGTGAATAAAGTGAAGCATTTAGCAACGAAGGATCCAGATATTTCCCTGGAGAGCTGGAAGAGACCAAAACAAACAAAAGGCTGTTTCATTAGCCAGAAAAAGTTAGTGAAGCTTTAAAAAGATCAACTGTTATTTAAAGCAGCAGGTTCAGGGACACCTTCACTTTTAGTCCCCAGTATCAAATTTTATATTTTACGAGCCTGGTTTGTAAAACAGGTTTTCTGTTTGTCTGTCTGAATTTGCAGTTTCCTAGTCCAAGCTGAGGTAACGCTGATGATTAATATGGGTCATTTTCTCAGACTTTACAACACTCCTCCAAAGCCACAGGATACATTAACATGCAGTTATAAATATATGCTGAGAATCACTTCCATGACTACTTAATAACTGACTTTTATAAGCAAAGTCAGTAAATTTGCTTCCATAACTAATGAGACATGTCATCATGGTTAAGTTATATGAAACTACTGAAACAGTTCAAGTTTGAGCAAGGCAAAACTATCCTTAAAGTGAATGTATGAAAACCAGCACTTTTTTTCGTTGGACCTGTCAGTGTTGAACTCTATGAGGCCTTCATGTTTATCTCCGACATCTGAATAAACCTTTGGGTGACTGAAGTTGGTGATATTGTTTGTCCGGGTGGTACCATTTTCCACAGCTCGCATTATATTTCACATTTAAAGGTCCAGTGTGTCAGATTTACTGGCCTCTATTTACAGAACATGGCAGAAATGGAATATAATATTCATAACTATGTTTTCATTAGTGTGTAATCTCTTTAAAAAAACTCATTCTGTTTTTGTTACCTTAAAATGAGGTAATGAGGTAACACAGGTCCTCTTCCACATAGTCCGCCATATTGAACCGCCATGTTTCTACAGTAGCCGAGAACGGACAAACTAAACACTGGCTCTAGAAAGCGTGTTTTGCGGCCACCATAGTGGCTGGGAAGGAGAGGGTGAAATGAAAGGGTTGCAATCCGCAACCACACCACTACATGTCACTAAATCCCACACACTGGTCCTTTAAAACATTTATTATAGAGGCACTGCCTAAACATTTTCCTCATGATGTCAGTCATCTTCCTACTTGACCAAATTTTTATAAATGTTTACATTCAGCTTGAGAAGGAGGAAGAATGCTCATCAACTCTCCAAGTCACTCCAGCTCAACAATAACCTGTTGATTCATTAAAAGGCATGTCAGTGTATAGACACTCCACTAAACTTCCTCTGCAGTGGTCAACATCTGAGCTGCTTCTGGTTATAGAAAAGGTCTACCTCCATTCTCATTGCTTCAATATTTCATGGGCACTTTGAGTTCTTAGCTGCCGGGCTTCTGTTTTAGGTGACATATCTGTGACTCCATTTGTAATACAGTATGTTTTGACCTGAAATCTCAAGCATGAATGACTAACAGTGTGGCACAGTGATGTCTCATGTCTGTGTTCGTACTCATGTCTAATGCAGCTGTGCAAACCTATGCAGGTGTCTTCTTGTCGTCTCAGCTGGTTGTTGGGCAGGCTCAACCCAAAGAATGATTTTTATAAAAAGTCAAATAGGTTTGGGTGAAATTGATATATTTATAAGAAAAAATGCATACCTTTTGAATGAAAATCTTTTTTTAGAGAGAACTATACCTGTACATTGTTATTTTTAGGCTGTTTTTGTTTTTTTCATGTGTGTCCTAACAATGAGCAGGAATTCCACTGGTGAGTTTGGACAGCATCACTCATAAGTATGTTTATTTGACTGTTCGGGTGTGGCATGCAGTAGAGCTGGCCAGAGATTCATGAGAACTTCCAATTGTACACAAATTTCTCGCTGATATGATGTGTAACTTACGACAAAGATCCCAGGAAGCCTCATGAATCTCTGTTCATCAATTAATGTGATTAATCCAAGAGTGCGCCATAAACTGCAAATTCGGTTGACAGTTCTTGATACCACTTCCTGATATTGTAAGTCACCCTTTATAGACAGTTTACAATTTGTATTAATATGTTATTCAATTGCTAATAAATTGTTTACTAATGCTTTTCTATTAGTGCTATGCTGTATAAAAACATTAATTAGGAAAACCTTTGGGTTCCAGGTTGTGAAAAATCTCTCTGTCAGTTGAGGGTCAAGTCATTTAAAGACTAGTCTGACATTTTGGGGGATACTCTTATTTGCTTAGCCCAGTTTAGCTAGCTTAGCAGACAAACTGGGAGCAGAACCAAACAGCTTCTCCTCTAACTCAAATAATTGTACTCTCCAAAATGTTGGGCTATTCCATTAATAATTAATAATAAAAGGCCTTAAGTGTTAAGTCTGCTGTTATATAAATGTTATATATATGCTAATAAATCATTAATAAATAGTCAAGAATTTCTCGCTTTCTAATTAACCAACAGCAACATTTAGTAATCATCTGTAAATATAAATTTTAATAATACTTCTCATGAGAGGCTTGACAAAAGGCTGAATTTATGAGTAAACTGTTCTCTGCAGCCCTTTTCCAGGAGGTCTGAGGTCAAACGCTTCATGGGATGAGTCTTCCTGATGGGTTAAAGAACTAAAAAGATGAATCTAGTGTCCTTCTGAGGGAGAATCAACACCAGCTGTAGAGATTTTCACAACTTGGAAAACCCAAAATGACACAAAGAGTAAACCTTAAAATCAAAAGGCCAGTCCAAAATCCAAAACAGCTTTTAAAGAACCATAAAATATCAGCAACCACAAGAGGGTGCTTCTCAGCAAATTGAGTTGCAGGCATTAGTTAATGATTTATTAATACAGCCATTAAAAGCTCTTTATAAAGGATGCCTTATTAAAATGTTCTCTCACTGCTCCTGTCTGCTGAAGGAATGCGATCAGAAACTGGTTTCTACCACAGGCAGAAATAAATGGAACGCGTGAAAGCGGGTGGATCTAAAACTTGAACTGTCACATCCATGTGTTTGCAGTTTGGGAGTCCCATCCACTGGCTGATTGACAGGTGAGGAAAAGAACCACAGCTGCCTGCAGCAAGCTTGGATTAAACACCAGTTTGACTGTATTGATTCATTTTGACTGACTGTGTGTGTCTGTGGTAAACATCCTGACTGTGACTGTGGGTCCAGTGTGTGTCGCAGTGACAGACAGACAGACATGCCATTGAGTGGATTTTTCTGTTGCTTGTCTTCTCTTGGTTGAATGTTGTTTGGGAATTTAGTGCTTTCGGTGGGCTCATTGTGCTCCATGTGAGTGCTTCCATTCACCACTGACTAATGGCACTGTTTCAGTTACAGAATGCTTCAAACTATTCAAAATATTTATCATGCAATTTTCTTAGCATTTTGGGGATTTTTTTGTACAAATAAATACTTTACAATCTGTTTGTCTCCCCTGACTTGGCCTTGAAATACAGACGCTTTCCTTCTCTGGTTCTCACAATCAGACATGTTGGCACTAAGCTGTTGATGCCTAACTTCTGATCAAATAAGAGAACACTGTCATCTGGAGGAGGGACACTGCAAAGGTTTTATGAAATGGAATTTGCACAACATGATTATATGTCATTACGTGCACGATGAGGGCAAGCAAAGATCAAGACAAAGATTTTAAGTGAAATAGGGTTGGGTGAAATCAATATACTTAAATGTAAACCTTTGAATCTAGTAGCCATGAACACTTTCAGTTGGTCCACTACTTTGGTCAAGACTGAAATAACTCCACAACCATCAGATGAATTGGCATTGAATTTGGTGCCTCTATCCACGATGCCCTAATGACTTTGGTGATCCTCTGACTTTTCCTCTAGTGCCACCAGCAGGTCATAGTTTTCAATTAACCTGTGATTGACTGGAACAAAGTATATACAGACAATCATGGCTCCTGGTGGAGGAATCAAATATGGTGACAACTGATCATCATGACTTTGATGATCAGATGTTTATATTTCTAGTTTTGAATAAAATAACTATTGGTTGAACTACCATGGAAATTGGTACAGGCCTTAAAAAGGGACTCAAGGTTTCAAATAAACTGATTGTTTACAGAAGCCTCCTCATCTTATTGGATATATGTGTCCCTGGCATAAAGCCTACCTGATCCAAGTAGATTAGAGAGGATACATGGTTTGTTTATATTTTTGCAAAAAACTTTATAATCAATGCAAAGAAAAATTAAGGTCTGCACCCCAATGGTGTTTTCTCGGTTGGGTAAGGTTCATTGATTATGACGTTGAACACTTCTGTTAAAACGCGTCGCTGCTCACTGGGAAATCTGAACTCCGATGGCCGAGTCCCTGTGATGTTCTATAAGAGCAGTGAGAGAGTAGCAAGAGGCTTCCCAAAGACGAGTGCACACTTCCTCTCATACAATTTTATTCACAGAAACAAAACAAAATAAAAAGAAAAAAAACACAGGTTTCAAATAAAGTTAAGCACTGACAAATGAGATCAGTCATTATGTGTCAAATATTTATTCCTTTAAAACGTTTATTACTGATTAAATTCATGTAGGGAAAAATGAATAGTACATCTCTTTTTCTCCAGTGTACAGCAAACCACAGCTGACGAGTGTGTTTCAACCAAAGCACACAGGGCATGTTTAACACATGCACAATTTGTGTGTGCTAATGATGTGTGTATGTTTTATATTGAATATAAACACACAAATATATTTATATATACATACACGTAATTAATAGAAACCATAAAGTGTGAGATTTGATACCATTCTTAGGCCCTGAAGGTCACAGCGACCTCTCAACGTGGATCAGGATCCCAAACCGGCTGCCAGAGTCTGCCCAGAGGATGAGAACTAAACGTTTCCCACAGAAGCTCAGCCATCACGTACAGCTCATGAAAAAGAGTCTCAACAGACTTTCTGTACGATGCTTCAGCCTCTGTGACAAACCCTGGAAATGGAAAGGGAGAGGAGCTCAGGCCCGAACACACACACTGGGATCCAGTGCTGCAGTTCATCCCCAGTGATCTTACATTAACAGTCCCACTCTCTGCCACACTCTCTTGGTCTCATGGTTGCCAAAAACACTGCGCGGTAACACTTTAGTTGAACAGGTAGCAGGAGGTTGTGGCCGAGAAGCGAAGAAAGAACATGACATCAGATTTGAACATTAGTCAAAAATTATTCTGCAAGCTGAGAAAATACAGTCTGAATGCATACCCCTTCAAACAAAGTGTTACATGCTCGAAAACAAAAACCACAGTTTGCTATGGACTGGAGGTCACCGCAGCGGCTACGAGGAGCCTCCTCGTGTCCCTTGAAGGACCAAATGCAGGAAGCGAGTGTGTCGCTGTGAGAGGTGCTGATATGTGGGCGTCCGGGGAGGTGAGAGAAGGCCAGAAGCTGCAGGAACACAGAGGGGAAACAAGGAGAGAGGGAAGGAGGGCAGCCCTGAGCACTTCCTGAGGACTCAACAGGGTCCCATCAGAACCTGATTCACCCTGCCTCTTGGTCAACCAGGGGTCACTATGGCAACAGTCCAATGAGAGGCGCCACTGAGCTCTTAATATTTTTTTTTTTCTATAATATTGGCAGTATTGTTGTTTTGTTTGTTTGTTTGTTTTTTTAAAAAGTTGATGGAGGAATAGGTTTAAAAGCAAACTGAGCGCAAAGTAAGACTGCAGTGAATGCTGCTTTCAGAGCCTGACGTCCCAGAGCTCCAGGAGTGGTTCAACTGGTCTGCCACATTTAAAAAAAGAAAAAACATAAAAACAATTACTCTTGGCTCAGCCTTACTGGAAGTTATAGAGGGAAGAGGGTGGGAAGCTTGGCAAAATATAGACAAAGAGACATTTAAAAAAAAACAAAAAACAAAAACAAAACATGAAGTCACCAGTTCTGTCCATCGGATTAGTTGCTAAAGGTCGTCTACCAATCATCATCATCATCATCTGTGATTTCTTTCCCCGCATCAAGTCAAATAAAACAAAATCTAGCAGTTCATTATCTCTTGGCTGAAACTGTAGAGAGGTGGTAAGACTTCCACGCTTACTCAGACGCCTGTTCCAAAAAAACAAAAACAAAAACCCACGTCCCAATCGACTGACCAAACCCTCCCTCCCTCCCCACCCCGAAACTACAAAGAAACAAATTAATCCAGAAAGGTGAGCCCTCCTTCTCCTCTGGCACAGAGTCGGACTCGACTCTGAATGTCCCATGTGCAGTGGAATGAGAAGGAGAGATGAGATACTGATGAAGAATATGGGGGGTCGTGTGGATATAAATCTATTATGGCCGTCTGGTTGTCAGCTTGCAGATCCTTTAAGAAAGGAGGACCTCAGGTCTATAGTGGCCATCTGCTCAATTCCAAATAAAACTTGATCTGACGTCTAATAAAATCTGTAAATTTCTTTTTAAGTCTTCATGATTAGTTTGTCCAAAGGGGACATTTTTTTCCATTTATTTCTTTTCTTTTTTTTTTTTAAATCTTTCACCGTATATTTATTAAATCTTTATCTGCTCTTTACTTTAAGATGCTCTGAGTCCCATCTTGTGTGTATGCATGTGTGAAGAAAAGACGCAGCCCCCGTCTTTTGTGGATGGCTTCGAGTTTGCTAGCAGCACTTTTTCTTTCGTTTACTGTTCCGGGTGAGTTTGACCACGTCGTTCTGTTGCTGCTGCTGCTGCTTGGCTAGCACCTCCTTCTTAGCTCTTAGCACTAGCTCCGTGATGCAGTTGAACATCTGCAGGAGAAGCACAAACCGGTGACATGTGGTGAGTACGGCGACTGAGTGAGCCACATTAAAAACACATGGCACGCGTCACACATAAGTGCGCAGATCAGGAACAGACGACCAACATTTCAAAAAGGAAGGAAACACTTTGGGTTTATTCTTGTAAAGAGTTGATAGAAATGTCGATATCACTCTTATGTTTTTTTTTTGTTTTTTTTACATGAAACGAGTCTGCAGCTGGCTAATCTGTTATACCTTGTTCTTCTGGTTCATGAAAAACTGATAAGTAAACAATATTCGTGGTTTTCTTGCAGGGTTATGTGCTAGACAAGTAATTTTCGAGAATAGTTATGGCTGGAGTTTCGAGTTATGGTCGAGAATAGTGGAATCAAAATTCTGCCTCAGCAGAATTCAGTTCAATTTTATTCTTATAAATTATATCAGCACTTATCTCACAATGACAAAAACCTCACCATGAGAAGACAAACAATATATAACGTGTTCATTTGGGAGCTTTAGAGGCAGATTTTGTTGCCTTTGCAGAGTCATGTTATAGAGATTATCAGTTAATCAAGAAAATATCTGACACAGTCTGCCCATCAGCAGGCATAACAAAGCATTCAGACGCACTCCCTAATTCAAGTGTTCAGCTGAGCTGCTCTGCATACCAGGCATATCCCAGAAGCTTCCACACACACACAAGACGCGTTAGTCTGCAAACAGACAAGAGAAACCGTACGAGTTACCTCTTCGACGTTGATGTTCTCTTTTGCGCTCGTCTCAAACAGGTTGATTCCCATCTGCTCGGCAAACTTCTGCGCGTCAGTCGTCTCGACCACCTTGGAGTTGGGGTCGTCGTTTTTGTTTCCCACTGAAAATAGAAAGAGATTTCTGAGGTGACTCAACCGGAGGGAGCTGAGTCTAAACCAAGCTGGGGACAATTCTTCAGACTTCCTGCTGACGAAATGTCAACAGTGCCTGTTCTTTTTCCGAACAGTGGAAGGTGCACGCTCACCTAATATTCGGCACACGTCATCACAGTTCTGGTTGATTTCATGTAGCCATCGTTTGACGTTGACAAAGGACTCGGCACTCGTGACGTCGTATACCACGATGACCCCGTGCGTTCCTCTGTAGTATCTAAACACGCGGAGGGAGAGAGACACAGTCAGTCTTTGACAACAAGAAATTGTGATTTCATTCAATAAAAACTGAACTGAACAGGATTGGTGGCGTCAGGTGCTTAAGTTCATCTGATAAGATGACTTATGAAACAATAATACAACACTGACAGAAATCAGGACAGACAGTCAGAATACATGAAGCACGGATGTGATAATCGCAGGAGAACGCATCAATGATACTCGACTGAAGCTGCTACTCTGACCATGGAAAGATCACATGGGTGTATCATCTCCATTTCTATGTGTCAGGTCTTCTCTCTGAGATAAAGACTATACAGAACTGATGATTCAAACAAACATCCTAAAATTATTCATTTCACTGATTCTTTAGTGTTAAGTACAGCCCTTGCTTCCAGAACCAACTGCATTCACTTCGACTGAACTTAAAACTCGATATGGACACAGTAAAGCTGCCAACGCACGTTACAAATACAGGGTCTGTGCACCGCCTCGTCTGTGTGACATGTTGCATCCCTGTCCCGCGTGTTTCGGCTGAGTGTGTGTGACAGCAAAGTCCACAGAACTGAGATCAGCATCTGTCTCAGCTGAATCAGACTGTGACAGACAGTTCAACTGTAAACCTGCAGCACAGCATCAAACAGGGAGCATCCCCGGTGTCGCTATGCTCGCCAAAACAAACACAAAGAACCTTCTGTCGGGCCCACTGTGTGTGTGTGTGTGTGTGTGTGTGTGTGTGTGTGTCTGTCAGTGTTTCTGTCTGGCATGACAGTGTAAGGATACAGTGTTGTCTGAACATGTCCCTAATGTCCAGCAGTAATGGGCCACAAGACAGCAAGGGTGGATGTCTGTGTGTGTGTGTGTGTGTGTCTGATCAGTACACATGAATAAAGAATTATAAACACACACAGACACACACGCAGACACAAAAACACACACACACACGGCATGTCAGGCCCAACCTGCAGTCACCTTGTCTGTAGTGAAACTGCACTGTCATGGTAATAAAATGTTAAAAGCTGAACTTTGTCTCGACTGTCTTTCACACATTTTTCAAAATAAAATCAAGACATCATTATTTAAACAGAGACTTTTCAGGTCTGTCGACTGCTTGTCACATTCACACACATTGATGACGGAGGCCATGCAAGGTGCTAACTGCTCAACAGAAGCCTATCCAAAGCGCTCACAGTGATACTAAGCGCACACACACACGACACAGCCAATCAAAGCAACAAGGAAGTTTCTTACAAATAAAAGACTTTTTCTAGGACTTTAAAAAGGTCTTGATTTGGGCCTGAGGCTGATGCCAGCGGCGGGTCAGACCTGGGCACACAGCCCAAGTGTCTGACATATGGCTCCCACTCCCAGGGACGTACAGTCTGCCAAAGTGGATGGAGCAGGTCTTCGCCATTAATCCATCTCCACAAATTTATTTAGGATCTAATGAGGCACCACACCTCTCATACTTGAGCACAGTGAACAATTGGCCTGCCTGGTGGATGGATTCCTGCAGAACAGTCTGGCAGCCATGCTTTTCAAACTAGGACAGTCTCACTCCTCGGGGCCTGAAGCGTCAGCACTTCAAAGGATTTCAGGCTTTCGGGATAAATTTGGCGTACAGATTGCACTCACCGCAGTGATGCTAGCGCATAATAACAGCAATCAAAACACCCCCTCCTGACCTCGTTCAGGACGAAACTCACATGGCGTGGACAGTGTCACAATCAAAGTCACAAGAGAAAGGAGTACACAAGACGACTGCAGCTCGAGCTGTAGATCTCATCAGTGCGGTTTATATCAGAGCTCCTCCTCGTCAGTGACAGGTTACAGTAATAAAGTTATGAGTCGGATTTCGGAAACAATATTACATTTACTATGTCAAATACTGAGTCACTTAGGACAAGGACAAGACAGGGACAGGGTGGGAGAGCAGTGAGAGGTAGGACAAGCATCAGAGAAACTTTGAAAGGAACTAGCCTGACACTGCTTCTCATGCAGTGAGAGCAGCGACACATTTATTCACAACTCTTATTTATTACATCCTGGGTGTCAACTCTGTATTCTAATGTCAAGCCAGTCCATATAACATGTGTGTGAGACACTGAACACGAGTGACTGGTTGTCAGACACAGTGAGGAACGCTCTAACTGCAGCAGCAGCATTACTATTTATAGAGATATAAATATAAATTTTAACCTTTTATAAGGCACTTACTGGAATACCTGGAGTGTTATTGGTGGACCATATACGGTCCATTGCCCACGTAGGCTAACTAATAAAATCCCCTAAATAAATAAATAAATAAAAATATATAATTAATTTCTAAATGAACAGTCAGACATGTGTCTTACGAAACTTATGACACTTATTTCAAAATATTACGCACATGATACAGTGCAAAAAATGTTACGTTTAGGGTTAGAGTAGGATCCATTAGAGACCATAGCAACGCAACCTGTGACATTCACTGATTGGCTGGAGAAAGTCACGTGATTCTGCTCCTTCATTGAGAGACATGGGGCACCGTGGAAGTGACTATATATGGTTCCTCATAAAGGGTTAAGAATGGATCAGACATTGTGTGTGATGTCAGAGTTTGCTCGTAGTGATGAGCAAGCAGAGAATCAGCACCGGGCGCTGCAGCTCCTCTCAGTTCCACAGAACTCTGTGGTGTCTTTTAGCTCTTTGTTTTGGTTTCACAAGCTGCAACCTGACTGTTTTTAAACTGTCACCACTCTCATCAGTCTTACTTACTATGCACAGCATCATCTGCATCAAAAAGCTGGTGAACACAGTGGAGATCCACAGACCTCACATCTGAGTTTTTAATGAATCTGTGTTCTCTGGAGTAATAGTCATATCAACACTGTGGAATCATTCTAATTATGATTACTACTATTATTGTATTGTTAGTAGTGGTAGTGGAGATCCTGACGACACGGTAAAAGGACGTCCATTATAGATCCAAGTTAACACTGGCCACAGATCTTCAAACTGTCACCTGCAGGCTAACGTCAGCCATGTCTTCCAGCGTGCCATTAAAACCTTACACCACTGTGATGTAATCTAGTTTTATTCTTTGGTGCTAGGAGCTGCAGCAATTGAGGTGTGTGATGCAGCATGTTTTGAAAGCCTGGCCATCTGACGGGGGGAAAGTGTTTCTGAAGAGGACAAAGCAGCTGTCTGCTGTTTGAGCCGATTACACTTCGGATTTAGCTCATGGGCCTCATGGTGTTGGACACATGTTTGACATCTGTATTTCAATGCGTGGGAACCCTCAGCTCTTGTTTTGCTACATAATACACTAACGTGCTGGTGAAGTCTGAATGGCAGCATGAGAAAGTCTGTCGAGTTTGAGTCCTGGATTTGCAGGATAAAACTGCTGTTGTTTCATCTTTTTATTATTATTATTATCATCATCAACAATTCACCTGGATGGACCAAAACCAACAATTAACCAACTCTACCCGACTATCACAGTTTATGCTTCTGTACTGTAAACCTGAACCTTCATTCAAAAACTACTGAAAAGAATCTGTCACCCAATGCAACGACATGCCACCGACACTATACAAACATTTCTTGGTGGTTTTGGTGTTCAATGCCCGTGTTGTCACCCTTACAGGCGTGGGAGCTTTGATGTAGAACAGTATGAACCCACACCTGCATGGATGCCGTGCAACACCAGACGTGTGCGACAGCAGCGTGATGCACACAGCAAGGATAAGAGGGCGAAGAAGCCCAAGTCATTGTCGCCGTGTCACACTACTATGAGACCAGGAGCCTCCCTCTCACATCTGTAATTAGGATCTGTGGGGAATTCCACACAGTTTCACAGAGCAGCACCGATTCATTCGAGCCGTCTACAAACTGCTTCCTCAAATAATGCCTAATCTCAGGACCGCAGAGAGCCTTTCTTGGTTTCAGATTCAACTGGTAAAGTGAAAATGACGTGCTTCACCCGCGATAGTGTGTGTGTGTACTTACGTGGAGGTAATAGTGCGGAAGCGCTCCTGCCCTGCTGTATCCCAGATCTGTAGCTTCACCTTCTCCCCGTTAATTTCCACCGTCCGGATCTTAAAGTCCACGCCGATTGTGGTGATATAGCTACCTGCAAAAAAAAAAAAGCAGCAGCCGACACGAAATTCCAGTTAATGATACGCAGCGACAGAAAATGCAAAGCCTTGGAATAACGCTGCAGTCGCTGAAGTCAAACCACGCACCTGAAAATGTGTTGTCTGCAAATCGCAGGAGGAGACTGCTCTTCCCCACTCCTGAGGAGGAAACACAAGCACAGGATGAGGTTTACAGTATAACAGGTTTCGTATAAGCTGTAGTGTTTGACTTTAACCTTTAGAAACTTTCAACATGTTCGTCCTCGGGGGAATTGTAGGGACAAACATGGTGCGGGTTGAGGAGGTTTTGTGTAATAAAAGACAAAGTTCCCATAGAATTTTGGTAGAGTAACATCTCATGACAGCTGCAAACCTAAAACAAGACATGAACCAGAAGGGTTCTTTAGGATATACAGACAAACTACCTGTTGCATAGTGTACACCATAAAGTAATGTTTATGTAAAGCATTTGCTTGTACCTCTCTAGGTACAAGCATCATCGGTCACAGAGGCTTGCATCAAAGCCAGAGACAAGACATTAAATGGATTAAATATATCCGTCCAGGATCCATGCATAATAAACAGCTTTAAGGAAGAAATAAAAGTCACACAACTGATGACAGCAGTAAAACATGAAGATGTATGAGAGGGATAAGCGCTGTGTCTTCAACAGATCAGTTGTCAGGTTACAGCTGGAAGTTAGAAAGTGACTATGCGGCTAAGCCTGGGGTGGGACTCAACCTACAAGCCTGAGCATTAGTCTACCTATTGTGTTATTGTTATCTGAAGTTTGATTGGTTCCAGCTCTAAAGTTCCTGTGGGCTCCATGCAACAGACAAACAAACAAACAATAACCAAAGCTTCAAAGCAGAAGAGAAATCATCATCGGTTTGTACTTTTTATGCTTTATTATCCAAAACCTTCCTGATGTCTGGACAAAAAAAAACCCAGATCCATTTGTCTCTTCTGAGTTTTAATTCCTCAGTGTGTCTGTGACAAAAGCATTAATTTCTAATTTCAACAGCACTCCCTGCGAGCAGATATGTCATGCACATGCTTACTGTGACAGGCCAGAGGTTAAACAACGTCTGCTTCACAGCAGCAGATCAGTCTACATGCAGCTGAAGGGGAGGCAGAGGTCAGAGCATCTCTCCAAAATAATCTCTGTGCAGCAGCATGGCAGTCAGCTGTACTTCCATCATGCAGCTGAGAGGGACACTGGACTCTGTGTGTGAGGAGCAGTGAAGGACTTTGCTGTGCTGCCTTGTTCCTGTACTGTGAGCAGACAGCTGAACGATGATGGGGTAGTGCCAGCCAGGATCGGTGCTGTCAATGAATGCAAAGATCGTTGCCCACACAAAGAAGTCCTGCAGGCTGAGACTTACAGTCCTGCTGAGGGTGGAGCATGTTCTCACTTTAAAACGGGCAGATAAGAAGAGGAGCAGTCCGTATCACTGGCACACAGATTTACATTATGCATGTACCTGTGAGTCTTTGACATTATAAAGAAGGTAAACACAGGTGAGGCAACTGCAACCTGCTGGACAGACAGGTGATACTACAGGCGATAATGAGCACTCTGTTAGTGTTTACCATTTTCAAATGACCTGTATCGATCATCGAGGGTGAAACTACAATTTACCCGACTCTGTATTTACCCCTACACCCCTGACGGTGTGCACACCAGACTGCAGTGCAGCATTCCTCCACTATTGAGCATTTAGCACCATCACGCTAGCCGGCTAAATAACAAAACGCACGTCAGTAACTTAACCTAACTCAGTTTACCTAACCCCGCGCTGCAAACAGAGCTAAAGCTATCTTTAGCTTCGTGCGGACAGACCCTCAACTCGGAGCACTAGCTGCTCGGCTAACGGTGGCTAACAGTTAGCTCCAAACCCAAACTTCCAGCGAGCTAACACAGCTAACAGGAGACCGACCAGAGGCCGAATTACAGGAATATGTGAAGCCACGTACAGTTATTTAGGTTACAGTGTGTGGTGCTACAACAAATGTCTCAGCAGAAATGAGAACAAGACTAAAATAAAAAATCTCCCTGAAGCTCTGGAGGCGATATCCGGCCTGATCGGCTGACATGCCCAGCCCGGACTCACAACCTCCGCCCTGTCACCGCTACAGAAATATGGCGGATGTGTACGTTTCGCCAATCATTTCGCGTGGAGAAAATACAAAAATATGTTGTAAACGTAACATAGAAACACTGGGGTATAGAGCTGAATTTCCTCTTCTCCTCCTGTGAAAAAAAAAAACACGACAAGGCCCACTTCCCGTCTCGCATCCCCGGCGTCTGCTTACCGCTGTCACCGATGATGAGCAGCTTGAAGAGGTAATCGTAGTCCCTGGCCATGCCGGTAGCTGGTGGCTCACTCCCGCCTTGTGCCGCTTCTTTTGCACGGATTGCTGTGCGACCCCCCTCGGCTCGTAAAAAAAATTAACCAGTCCCCAGGTCCCCCGATATGAACGAAAAACGACCACTACCGATGCTACAAACCGTTAGCCCCCGCCCCGAGCCGGCGGCGTTTTTCTCGGGGTTTCGCGGCGTCAGCAATCCTCTCCCTCCGCTGCAAACAGCCGGAAACTCCGCTTCCTTCTCTGGTGGAGCTGCACCCAACTCTGACCCGGCCTCACTGCGCAGGCTCCTGCTACAGCACGGCCGTCCCATCCCATTGATGGAACACTAGGCTGATGCTAGTAGAGAGACACGGGACCATGTCGGTGTTTAAAAACCTCAGGGTCCAATAAATGTCAGGATCCATCAGATTTCTTTAGAAATCGTTTAAATGACAAATCACACAAACACACACACAGATAACCTTGATACCATGGCATATGGTAAATTCATCTCATCCTTCTATTAGGACTAATCAGATAAATGGTACTGAATAGAAAATGGTAAAAATGTCCAGGCAACACAACACACATTTGAAATCTTTCCTTCAGGGTCACTTGAGTGATGGCGGCACCTTTAGAGCTGCAAACAGATGAGGTGCTCCAGACAGCCATGGTGACACTCCAGGATGTCTACGTATACGTTTGTCTTTATAAAATCCTTCACATTTACTGCAATCTTCAAAAATTCTCAAATGCCAGTAGGTTGTGCACAGAGAAATTTGTGGATGTATGAGCATGTGTAGTGAAAGCATATTTTTTTCAATATTTCACACACTACATTATGAAACCAAGATCTTTTTATTTTGAATTGCCTTTTTACAACCGCATCATTGACATAAGAATGATTTGTATTCTTATAAGAGGCTGTTGTCCCCAAACAACTCTCACACACAAAGTCTAAATAAAAGTTAAAGATAGGGGTGTTGTTTCATTACAACGGCATTTTAAATGCTTGAAATCATTTCGATAAAATAAGTAGCAAAACGCTGAAACATCAAAACTGAATTGGCCTTATGCAGTTCACAGGAGAATAACCTGCATCTTGGTGAGAGAGAATTAAAAAAAAAATTAGAAATTGGGCTTAAATGCCGCTAAAACAATGATGCAAAGTGAGAAAGAAAAGAAAAATGTTGGGAATATGTGGGAAAAAACACAACCCATCTCAGCCTTGGTCCATGAAAGGCAACATGGGCATGTGTGATGAGTGTGTCTGGGGTTGTACAGTGGGGATCTGCAGAGATTGTTTAATATTAGCTCAGTTCTGCTCCATCACGTTAGGATGGTGTCGTCTATCTCTTCATTGGAATCTGGCAGGCTGGCGATTTTCTTCAAGGACCGGCGGTGACACTCTGACAGAAGGTCGTTACTCGCAGAGTCCAGAATGGCAGTAATAGCCTGAATTACAGAAAGAGAAAACAGTAAATACATCTATATTATTCACCTCATATAAACATCTGTAAATTATAGTCTTGAGTCTGAAGTCTGACCTGCATGGTTTCCTCTCCCTGGCGGAGTTGTAGCAGGTTGACGATGGTGTGTTCACTCTGAGCTCTGACGCTGGTGTTCTTGTCCTTGGTGTTGTCCAGCAGACTCTTCAGCAGGGGCTTGATGAGACTGACCTCCATCGAGGGTGTCGCCGGGTCTTTGAACACCCACCACACCACCCGCTCCGTAACCAGCCTGATGTCACTTGACTGATTCTGAAGACACTGTGTGGTCACACAGACAACAACATCGCGTCACCCTCAATCTAAAACACACTGTCGGAGCAGGTGGTCATCATAGTATTCATCTTCTTTTGCACACTATTGTTATGTTATCTGATATCTATCAGGCTGATTATGTGCTTCCATAATGAGATGATTCTGAAACTAAAATGGATTGGATTTTGAATTTGAATTTTTTAAAGCAGCGTTCACTGATTTTTTTTGTGGCCACTTGAGGGCAGCAGAACAAGCTGAAAACAACATTCGCATATTATCACCCTCAAATGTTTTTGTGGCGAACGTGAAGCTGTTCATTTATACCAGAAAACATGGAGCAAGTTCATTTGGTGTAGCGTTTTTGACCACCTGATAAATATTCTCTCTCTCCTGGTCCTGCTTCTCCCCTCATGTTCACCAGCTAGGTGCTAGTCTGTCGGAACCTTTTCACTTAAAAGAAGCACAAAGCTTGTGACGTTTACCTTAACCAACTGTGTGATGATGCGTTGAGAAACACTATTGACTCCCTCAGTTCTAAGATGATGCCTCATCAGGTATCCCATCGCTCGGATCCCGCTAGTGGCGATAGGAATCTGGAAGAAGAGCAGAATCACAATATTTATGGACACACATGAGGGACAATAGGATATTCATTACAGCTGTGTGTATTAGTTCAGGAGGGATGTGAGAAATATAGTGCCACACAAACTTTTTTCTCACCCTGTCAGCAGTGGCATTAGCCAAAATTGTCTCTGTCACAGTATCACAGTAGTCCTTCCCACACAGTTTCTCGGGAGCAGACTTGACAGCTATGGCCAGGGCCAAGCTACGACCATGACGCACCATCCAGTCAACACCAGACACGTCGGCTAAAGGAAGGTGAAAAAATGACCAGCTTATAACACGTACACATTGGCAAAGTTCAATTTTGTATTTCATGTGTAGTTATGTTGGACATACAGCATGAGAAGTATGCTTATATTTTATACATATATAGTGCATATATAGTATGACCTGTGATGTGACGATAACAGTATATTAATACCAACCTAAGATGTGTTGAAGCAGCACACTCTTCAGCTCCTCCTCTGACAGGAAGGCACACAGCTCACCAACACAGCCGGCTGAGGCCATACGCGTTGCATCCTACGTGCATGCACAGACAGACACATGTTGAGAGTTATTGATTCTCAAAATGATGTGGAAGCTCAAAACCACCTTTTTAGAAAACCACATCCTCTCTGCCTGACTTCCGTTTTTCTACTGCGATCACAGAGGAAACTAAACCACTGAACATCTCTACAACTGTGAAAATGCTTCCTAGTCTTGATACATTTATTCTGCATTTCACTGCTAATTAATTTATTTTGCAGCTATTGCGACCCTGGGGTGGAAAAAACAGGCGTGTTGTTGTACATTAAATAACAATCTTCTGAGCTCTACTTGCTGCTGCGAGGCATCTGCTCCTCCTGTCATACCTCATCATGTCCCAGCATGCCTAGTAATGTGGTGGTGATGTTCTTGCGGATGGCTGGGTCCACCTTTGACCCGGCCCCCTGGATGACAAACCTTAAGGCTTGGAGCATAGTCTCCCTGTGAGAGGAGTAAAGAGCGCAACGCAAGATGAGAATGACAAGTGTACACCCTAAAAAATACCAGGATTAAAAAACAGATTAAAAAACAGAAAAGCCAAAACATACCACTGAATGCATTTTGTTCAAGTTAATGACATTTCCTGTGTTGAGAATAGAGCCTGACTAAAACCACACCAATAATCATCTTTGAAAAATAAGGAACATAAGAGTGTGTTGGTTGATATTTTTAACATTGATTAATAACAAATAAATATTTGGATACCTTCAATTTAATTATTAAACAAAAACTGTATGTATTGAGTGTGACGATTCATGGTTGAAAAATAAACCGTGCTCTCTAGTGGACAAATCGTGTAATGTTCACTCCATTTTTAAATACCCACAAATTTGGCATTTCTGTACCAACATGTTCTGTTAATATGACCCAATAGTGTTAGTGGACTCTAGTTAAGAACATTTTGGTCATGTGTCAAATGACACATTAAACAGCACAATAATAATTTGTTGTTTTTGTGCTGTGCTTCTTTCTGAGGTGCTTCCTTGTCTTTACTTTTGACCATTTCGCACATAACCACACACTTCCACTGAGCTTCACGCTTCTCGAGTAGTGTCTGCTTGCAACCCCCCGTCCCAGGTTATGGTTGCATGACTTGTGAGAGATGTAACAAGGGTGTGTTTTGCAGAGGTCTGGGGCCTCATGTACAAAGCTTGCGTACGCACAAAAAAGTGGCGTACGTCCTTTCCCACGCTCATGTTCAAATGTATCAAACGTGAAACAATCGTAGAAATGTGCGTGCCCCACGCCAATTTCATAGCTGTCGTACGCACGTTTCTACAGCTATTGTTCCTTTGGCGACACTTAGAGGTGACGCTGGGAAACTGTTAATAATGTGAAAACAAGTAGTCATCAGAGTGATGTGCACATCAGAGACACACTTATGAACAATTAACACACCCACGTGTTTGCAATTATATAGGTGGATATAAAAGCATGCGTAATGTGATGAAGAAAATGATATTAACAATGGCAGCGTTAGCGTTGTTAGAGGACCTTGCAAACGTGAGCGATTTAAGGAACGCAAGGATTTACTTGCAAACCATGATAATTGGGTCATAAGCCGATTTCGGTTACCAAGGCCAGTGTTACTGGAGTTGTGCGCAGAGCTGCGGCCGACCCGAGAGCGCAACGGGGGCCGGCGAGTAGCTCGGGGTTGTGCTGACTACGCTGGGGTTCCTGGCAACAGGGGCATTCCAGCGGGAGCTGTTTATCTAAGTAGGAAACATTTTAATTCCATCAGTGTTCAAATCATATGTGATGCGCGAATGCAGCTAACTAACATCGTGGCAAGGTGGCCTGGTTCAACACAGGACTCATTCATTATGACTGACAGCATGGTTGGGAACAGGCTGGAGGCTGGCACGGTGCGCGATGGGTGGCTTCTATTCGTTTAATTGTCCCGTATGTAACGCTGGATTACATACGAAACAATTAAACGAATAAACTCTTTACTTACCCAGAAGCCGTG
Source organism: Larimichthys crocea (assembly GCF_000972845.2). NCBI lineage: Eukaryota > Metazoa > Chordata > Actinopteri > Sciaenidae > Larimichthys > Larimichthys crocea. The sequence goes on along the minus strand of NC_040013.1, from coordinate 51,248,697 downwards.
CCAGTGTGCCAATGCACATTTGGGCATGTGGCATTCAAATATCATGTTTTTGGTTTTCTTTATTTTCTGCTGGTGAAATTAGAGCTGCAGAGCTTTCTAACAAGCCCCTGATTGTCTCCCTGTGTTCAGTATTCTTGTCAGTAAAAGCGGGCGTAAAATGTCAGCCACAGCGCC
>NC_040013.1:51158435-51248513 GCF_000972845.2 Larimichthys crocea | reverse complement strand
ACACCTGTCCACACCTGTGTGTGCGTGCTCGGATCCCACGGCATTTACAGCCTCCACACACACGCTCCCACTCACGTTTTTTTTTTTGGTCATATTTATCCCTGTTGACAGGGTACCAAACAGAATCTCCACTTCATTCATAGAAATCTAGCTCAGACTCTGTAAAATTCCTTTTCTTTCCTTTGTTCATCGCGTTATCTGATCGGACAAAGAGGTGAATCTCAGGTCCAGGGCCTATTTAAATAGATTTGCATATGTAATGGGGCGTGGACAGGAGGAGGAGTTGCAGTGCGCTCAATTCCACGTTGATTGGGATGTACAAAAGAAACGTGCTTGGATCCATGCGAACGCACACTTTGATACATCTGAATATTTTTGTGCGTACGACAGTTTCCGGGTTCTGGTGTACGGCAAGTTTTAGGAGGAAATCCACGCAAGTATTCGTACATGAGGCCCCTGGTCAAAGAAGTGAGTATGCAATTTTTACAAGTTGTAGTTTCAATAGTAGTAGCTGACTAACTAAAGATATCAGTATTAGTCTCCTGTACATGTGCTCACCTGACTCCTGAGTCCTCAGCATTGCGGATGGCAGACAGCTGCTCAGTGAACAGTGGGTCCACCTTGTGTGGGATAGAAACCAGTTGCCCCAGAGCTTCAGCGGCCCTCAGTCTCACCGCACGGCTTGAGTCCTGCAGGGCCTTCAGGAAGGTGGTCTGCAGCTGAGGCAGGAAGGGCTTCAGGGCAATGCCCACCTAGAAGGGAACACAGTCGAGGGTAGAGCCACACATTGTATAATATAATATAATAATAATAATAATAATAATAATAATAATAATATAATAATAATATGACCAACTGTGTTGTTGTCAACTTTTCAATGTTTCTCTGTTGAGATGCAGGAACTGACCTTTGCCAGCAGCAGGGTGAGAGTCTCCAACAGAGCAGTCTTCACCGTCCAGGCAAAGCGGTCACCCAAGATACGAATAAGCGGCCCAGTGATGTTAACAACAGAGGGTCGCAGTGCCTCGGGGGAAGTCAGTTTGATGACTCCTCCTAATGCTTTAGCTGCCTCTTCTTTCTGCTCAGGGCTACCAGTGAGGACCCCTTCTCTCAAGACAGGCAGGATACAGGTCACACCCTGTGGAACAAAGAGACAAAGAGAGGACAGGGCAACAATGATGAATAGGGCTGTAACAAACAATTATTTTCATTACTGATAAGTAATGAGAATGTTTGCATTCTAAATTGAGGCACCAGTATTAATTGATAATAGATAATAAGCTTCATCATGAGAACCACACACACACAAGTTTTCAAATGATTTCTGCAATTCTGTAAAAAGATCGAAAACCACCATGCTGCAATGAGGTCCGGTTGTTTACTGTGTAAAGAGGGGCCTTCTCACCTTTGGGCAGACAGAAACCAGGCAGGTGCTGACCTTCACGTCTGCAGCTGCTGATCTATGTCTCGATGCAGGTCATCAATCCAGCCAGCTGGCTGCTCGCATCCAGTTTCTATAAAGAAAAAACAATAAAACTCAGGTCACGTTTCTGTTTGATTAAGATTTCATCAAGTACTAATCTGTATTGTTGTCTTTTACCGTATTGTAAACGCAGAAAAAACATGGACTGTCTGTTGTAGATCTGCATGTCCACAACCTTGGTAATGGAGTTGATGGTGCCCAGCTCTGAGACAGAACCTCTGGGTGGAGTCGTTGAGGAGGCGAATGAGACCTGACAGCAGGTGCGAGTGTGGACACTGTAGTCCAGCCGGGTGCGGGTGAAGTAGCCATTGGATGGTGACAGCGGCCTGTCTGAGGCCAGGGTCAGCACCTCGCGTGGCCTCCCAGCAGGTCCTCTATGATGATCCGCTGGCCCACTTCATCTCCACTGAGGGATCACTGTTTGACAGCTGCACAGCTCCTGAAGCAGAGGTTACACATGGGGGTCATATTTTTTATGAGGACAGGACAAAAGAAGCCACAGGTATTTTATCTTGTGAACACCGGCTTACCTGTGCTTCATCCTCTGTTCCCAGCTTTCCTTTCAGAGAGGAGGGAGCGGGCGGCAGGATGACCCCTAGGTGGCGTGTCAGAGCATCTCCAGCCACAGCAGACAGGAAGGCCAGCACACGGGTGTTGACAGGAGGAGCGGTCAGCTGGTACGCCAGAGAGGACACCATTTTAGTCAGAAGCAGCCACACACAGTAACAAGGCCTAAAAAAGGCAAACCTGACTGTGACACTTTACCTTTGGAACTAAGTAAGGCAGCACGACGGCGACTCTTCACTGCCAGACCTGCTCAGGCCGTCCAAAGCAAACTCAGCCGTCTCTTCGTCATCCTGAGAAAAGACATTCGTGTGTTAAAGCTAGGCTGACTTTTTGAATGCTCTCAGACGTACATTTTGTCCTTGTTCCCTCACCAGCTGTTTGAGCAGGGTAGGCAAGATGTCATCCAGCGCCTGGTGACCGTGGTTGCATGAAGCTGCTCAAAGGTTTTGGCAGCAGCCTCTCGCACCTCCTCCAGAGGGTCACAGGAGCCTTCCTAACTGTGGGGACCAGGGACTCAGAGAGACGAGAGCACCTACCGGACAAACACCATCAGGTCAGAAGGGGTTTGTACTAAAACCTGGTGTTAGACGGGCCTCAGCTATTATGAAAGGCCGTAGTAATAATAAGCTCTGGAAGCAGCTCTGTGGTTCAGTTCTTTAATAAATTAATTAAATAATAGTGTTTATGGTGTGGAAGAGGAAGAGAAATGTGTGTTACAGTGTCGGTGTGACTCACTGCGTCTTTGGTGGTGGACTTCATGATCTCGCTGAGGCCGATGCAGACTCCCTGCCTCTCGTCGCTCTTGTCAGAGCGCAGTCCCTCCTCCAGGATGGGAATAATCTCAGGGAATCTTCTCTCCCAGCTTCCTCACCAGATCACCCAGCGTCCGAGCAGCGATCTAAAAACCGCACACAGCGTCAGCATGAAGGTTCTCAGAAAAACAGAGCGACTTACAAAGTTCAAAGGAATAATACCGTTCTCTTGTCAGGGCAGGTGGAAGCCAAGAAGCCCAGCAGGAGAGTGAAGAGGGTTGGAAGGATCTCTCGAAGAGTTCTGGGGGTGTTGGACACCACGATCTTCCCACGTGGAGGGAAGCCTGTCGAACCACCGTTGAGTGTCTGAACGGCCCATATAGAGGCCAGACAGGACGCGGTTACGCCGCTCAGCGCCAGAGCTCCAATGATGGCCTGAGAGAAAGAGAGTCCACAGTTAGGAATCCTTCACAAACAATGTGTAAAGACCTTTCAAAAACAGACACAACACATTTTTTCATACTTATTGGATGCAGCTGTTCCAAAGTTATCGTCCTCAGAGGCGGTCTCCGTGGTCATCTTTCCTGTCACTCCAGAGATATGGAACAACAGATCTCCAAGCAGCTGCACAGAGCTGAACCTGCAAACCACGACGACACAGACGTACAACCAGTTCATATAAGAGTGACATTATTCAGTCACACACACATTGTGTTACTGTGTATTTAAATCTGACCTGATCCTCCCCCAGGTCATCAAACAGGCCCTGTTCCAGCTCAGGAAGCAGCAGTGCGATGGCGGTCTCAGCGTACATGCTGATGATTCGCTGTCCGGCTCGCAGTGCTGTGTCTCTCACGTACTCGTTCTCATCAGCCAGAGCCTGGTGGACAACGCAGGGAGGATTGAAATCTTCAGCTCCCGTAAGAGAGGTTAAGCTTGATCCACAACAAAATGGAAATAAACATCAAACACTGTGGTCATGACAATACCTTGAGAATGCAGGGGATGATTGGCCCAACGTGGGAGTAAACTTGTCTCCAAAGTGAGAGGCAGATAGATGAACATCATGATGTAGCCGTCTCGGACGTGGGAGCGATGTCTATCTTGCTGGCTGTTTGCACCACATCTGGCATCAGCTTGTCCAACTTCTCCACTCCAAGTCCAGCCATCACCTCAGCCAGACCTAAGACACCAACACACATCATTCAGTGAGTCATTTGATGCATGACATTTAGAGAGAAACAACACGAGGATAGGGTGTAGAAGAAGTGACCTTGCGCAGCTCCAGAGCGATCTACAGAGCTCTGTTCGGAGGCCAGTGTCTCCATGAGCCACGGCAGCAGGTCATCAAAGCAGGATTCGCCCATCCCCTTCACCATGGCACCCAGGGCTTTGGCTGAGACTGTACGCACCTGGAGAGGAGAAGAAGGCAGTTCGAGGTTGGACTTACACGCAGAACACATTATTACTGTACGACTGTTTATATCACTCAACAAACCTCAGGCACTGGGTCCAGCAGAGAGGCCTTCAGTCCAGGAATAACACTGGTAGGTAGGGGGCAGATCCTGTAAACAATGACACGTATCACATCAAAACTAAATGTAAAGGACAATAAAAGTTTGATTTTGTTTTTGATTCATTGTAATATTTAGTTAAAGAAACAGTGTGTAAGATTTAGTGGCATCTAGTGCTTTAGTTCCTAATTACAACGCCTTTGAAGCAAAAACCTTGTAGCATAAAAGAGAAACTACAGTGGCTGTGAAACACAATAATTATACACCAGTGAAAACATAGTTCATGAATATTATATTTCATTTCTGTAAATAGACGCCCTCATGCTTTGTACCTTCTGGTCAGTGAGGGAATACATGTTGCCAATGATCTGAGCGGCCGGCCTCTTGCGAGTGTCAGTGGAGCGATCCTGGAAGGCTCTCTGGACGATGGCATGATGAGGGCCAAGGGGGTGCGTCGATAAAGTGGACAAACTTGGTGTCGAGCGCGTCTGCAGGCACGTCTGGTTCCTCCTGGATGGATCAGTGAGAGCGTCGAGCAGGATGGGAGTGATGGCTGGAAGAGGGATAATGACATGTTTACTAAACATCAGTGCTCAACTCATGCCAGGGCTGTCTAAAACAAATCCTTTTCTAGCAGCATTTCTTGCTGATAACTGTTTTCAGATTGGCAAAGTCAAAATACAAGTGCTAGACGTGCCCCTCTAATACAGCTCAACTTTCAGACTTCGACAGCCACTGCACCATCTGTGACTTACCCAGGATTTCGGGGGTTGCGGATGACAGAGCCGATCTGTCGAGGCCTGCTGGCCGGCCTTCTGCACCTTCACGTGAGAGTCGGTCAGCACCTCGGTCAGCTTGGGCACGATGCTGGGCAGGCAGGAGGCAACTGCTTGGGTGCACAGAAAGCCATGGCACCCAGCAACTCCACCGAGCCTGGAATTCACAAGTCATTCACAAGGAGGTACTGTTTGAGTGAACAACTCAATTGATTGTGACTGTTCTGAAAAATGTAATAATTACAGGTGTCAGTTCTGTAATGTGTAGGACAAGTTTTGATAAGATGAGAAGGTACTACTACTCTTATCGATACTGCTTATCGTATAGACGTCTTCAGTGTTTATCTACATGTCAAAAGTATTAAAAACTCTCCACTTTATGTGATGTCTTTCACTAGAATTTGGGAAGATTGCTTGTGTCCATCCTAACATACGAAACACTTGTTTGCACTTAATTTAGCCAAGGGGCCCGGTTAATACCAGGTTTCAGTATCTACCTGTATTAATGCCTAGGGATCTGTACATGTAGGGGTTCCTCACCTGCTTTAGTTCTCCAGGACTCCTCCTCCAGGGCCATTAGCAAGGAGGGGAGGACCCAGTTTACCCCATGGCGCTCAGGTTCCTCATCACAGCCTTGGCACAGTCATCATGCAGCCTGCAGAGGAGAAGGTGTAGAGTAAAATTTAAACATTTCTCACATGAATTCAAGGACTGATCGGGACAGGAATTTTGAACCGTTTTAAAAATGGTGCCTCTTTCATGGATACGTGTTACACCAGCAGACATTTTTGATGATTTTCAAGTATGTTTAAAAGTAAGCAGGGGAGAGGAAGACACACTGAACTCTGGGTATGATGTGCATGCTCACCTCTCTGAATCTGGTTTCCATCTCCAACAGCAGAGCAAAAGGTGTGGCGCACGTGGACCACGTACGGCTCAACAGCTTCCCTAACATGTTGCACAGCATCTCAAACGCAAACAGAGCTCCTGGACAGAGACAAACAGCTCGTCAGTGGTTATTTTTGACTTTCTGTACATGGGTATTTAATGAAGATGACTTCATATCTGCACTAGGTGTAAATTAATACTAAACCAAACAGTTTTTGTTTTAACTCAATGCCCCTCACCTTCCCTCCGTCTGAAGTTCTTCTTGTCCTGGATGGCGTCGGTCAGCGTGGTCATGATGTCCTGTTGTTTGAGTGCCAGGATCCGCAGCCTTTGACCAGGCCAGCCAGTCCATAGGCTGCTCCCTTCCTCTCTGCGTACTTGTCGCTCTCCAGCAGCAGCTGCAGCAGGTTCCTTACAATCCTGCAGCGTCCTCCTTGATGGCAGGAACTAAAGGAGGCAAACAGCTGCCACAGACTCCTGGACCTGATGAGGATGGCAAATTATTATGACTATCATATCATGGTTATCATATTACATTGAGTTTTTTCCATTCTGGAACGACTGTAAAGAGTAATGGGGAATCTGTATAAAAACAATGAGGAACACTGAACAGTACAGTGTGAGGAGTGAAGGAGGATGAACTGCTTACCTGCTGTGAAGGCGTAGAGAGCGCAGTGATGAGCTTGGCCACGATGGGTTTGACCTTGGGGTCATTTTTGTCCAGATGTTTGGCCAAGGAGCCCATGAGGATAACCACACTCTGACGGACAGATCGTAGCTGGCGTCCTGGGGGCGTTCTTTAGAAACTCCTCACACTGGCAGCAGGGAGCTCACGTTGTCCTGATGAACAAAGTGAGTACATACGATACAGTGAAAGACAATGGTCACCTAGTAAATATTTATAGGTATCTGTCTGTTCAAGCACCAAAATATATAGTAGTTGACTGAAAGAAAAGAAGAAAGAAGAGTGAGCATACCTTTCCATGTGTGTTGAGGGCAAAAGGGCGGCGTCCAGCATGCAGCGCCGCACCTCAGTGTGGCGGTCATTGAGGGCATCGGGCACAAAGAGAGAAGGAGAGGAGGAGTGACCTGAGATTCATCACAGGTACTGGGACAGCTTGTTCAGAGCCGAGCAATGCCACACCTGACAAAGAAATGTGAAAGACTCAGTGCACAAGAAGGAACATGTAAAAATTATGGTCTCTGTCTGGACTAGGGGTTCAGTTCTAATCTTTCCCAGCTTTTTTCATTTTTTAGATCTTATCCTTTCCCAGTGGAACTAATCCAAATGTTTCTGTCTTTACTGAAAGCAGGCTAATGTAGATATGCGTTAATTGTGCATTCATTAGTTAGGGACACACTGGCTTTCTTTTGGTTCCAAATTTAAAATATTAAAAACACACATCTTTGCCAACATTGAGATTACCTGGCCTCCCATTGGTCAGGTGGAGCTTCAGAGATGACTCTGCCCAGGGCGTCCAGCACAGGATGGTCTTTTAAAAAATACGAAAATATCATATTTTGATTTCCAAGCTCAAAGTCATTGACTAGTAGCAGAGCTGATGAGTAATAATGTGATTTGGCCGAGGTGCGGGGTCTCACATAGAGTTTTTTGGTGGTAGAGCTCTCGTGAGCTGTCCGCACGGTGGCAGACTGGTCTCTATACTGCGACACAGCGCTTGACAGAGCTTCTGCCCCGCAGAACGGACGACCTCCTCATGATGGGTGACGTCTCCGATCAGCAGGGAGCAGAGCTCAGGGACAACTCAGATCCAGAGACTCCCAGAGTCTGAGGAAAGAGGACAGGGAGAGAAATTAGTTCACATTTCCATCTCTGCCACAGAGCTAAACCTATTCAGCTGGTAGGAGAAAGGAGAAAACCCTACGATCATACTTTTCAGCCCAGGCTCGCCCTCCTCCTCAACATCGAACCTGGCAACCCAACGCTGCGCAGCAAACTCAGCCCGCTGGCTTCTGTGCTGTCTGTAGGCAGGGCAAACTCCATCTCCAACAGTCCCTGAGCACAGACACATTGGGGTGTGAATGGCATGCCATAGGACATGGACTATATAATGTTGTCAGTTAAACAAGGTTGCAATAAACAGTGCTTTCATCCTGTCTAGAAACTGTATTCCTATTTTAATGAAACAAGCTCATAACGCTTTATGTGTGGGAGAAAACAGCTGAAACTTCATTGTCACCAACATTTCCTGTCTGGAATCCATCTGTTTACTCTACTGTGGGATTGGCCATTCAATAAACATCAAGATGAACTGATCCAAAGCTCACCCTGAGGGCTGCATCCCGGACAGAGAAGCAGGGTGAAAGGAGGCCGTTGAGCCAGGACGTCTATCTTGGTTGCTCGGCCACAGTGCAAGCCGTCATCTCCTCCTGCACTGGCACACAGCGCTGTCAGGCACTGAGATGCCAGCACCTGAAATAACACAGTGTGAGAAGTCTCACATCATTATATGGCTAAACTTTCTTTCAGCAGGGACACAGAAAAAAGGGATGGAACAGAGAAAAATAGTCCAATCTCTGTTACCTGGAGTCTCGGGGTGGCTGTGGAGATGATTCTGGTCAGTAGCAGCAGCCTGTTGACACGTGGAAGCAGCTCTGGCCGTTCTGAGACAAGAGAAACAACATTATTACATAAATCCATTTAACTGCTAATAAACGGTAGAAACCGTCACATAAGCTTTATCTATTTGCTAAGCATTTATCTTTACAGACGATGTCTCTGGGAAATGTGTTATCTGTTTTCCAGGACGCCTAGGAACCATGATGAAAGCTATGAAGATGACTGGTACATAAATAAAATCTGAGACAAAAAGCATTACTTGGTCATTTGTGTTTGTCTGCACGGATGGCTTTTAATGTTCCAACCATCTTACTGTAAACAGATCACCATGGAGATGTTGTGTTTTACCTCGTCTATCAAGGTCATCGCTCTCTGTGTCTGCCCGAAGCTGGGGAGTGTCAATGATGACTTGCAAGGCTTTGGTCATCAGGTTCTCCTTCTCCTCGGTGCTGCCTGAAGACTCTCTGAGCATGGCGTTGAGAGAGGGAAGCAGAAGGAGAAAGCGGGAGCAGACGTGGAGCCACGTCTAAGGAAAACCAGACAACCATAGAAACAAAAGTGAGCGGATACATGCCAGCACTGACTTTCATTAGTGTCCATGTGTTTCACTGTGCTCACCACTGTCTTGGCCTCTCTCTGTGGGACAGTGTGGTTGTGGAGCAGCAGTATAGTACGCTGGGCTGCTGTGTCAAGGTCCTCCTGTCCCCAAGCCTCTCCAGATCGCACTCGGCTTCAGCAAGCGTAGAGTTATACATGACCCACAAGCACGGCTAGAGGGGGGAAAAAAGTGAGATTGACTTGAAATACTGAGGCTATGTCTTTTTAAAAGACTATTAATACAAAGAAAAGCTACGTACCTAGAAGAGTGAAGTGTTTGGGCATGAGGCACACTCCGATGTCCAGGAAGACCTGCTGGATGCGTGGAGCAGCCAGGGGGGATTGCGCAATGGCATCAGACTGGAGGGCAGCAGGAGGCTCCCTGGTGATCTGGGCTGGTCTCTCTATCAAGTGGCTTCCAGCAGACCCACCGCACTCTGCAGCTCCGCATCCAGCTGATGACGACGAGAAATACACCGCAGCTCAGTAAAAGAGGAAATAACACTGACACAAATTCATTTGATGGCTTCCATACCCCTTGAAGTCTCTTGCGAATATCCGCCTCCTTCTCCAGCTGGATTTGCATCATTTCCTCTGCTTGCTGGTGAGCTGCAATTCCTCTTTGTGCCTTTTTTCTTCTTTATCTCTGCGAGACCAAAGAAGAATCAAAGTGTTCAGACATTAAAACGGCCACCGCCAAAAAGCTACCAACATGATTGTAAGAAGACTTTACCTCCTGCAACTCAGTTCATGATTTGTTCCTTGTAGGAGTAGGCTTGTTCTCTCTCTTCATGTTGGATTTCTTGGAGCTTTCTTTCTGGGCACTGCGGCAAAGAGCAGAAGTAAATAAGTGGGAGAAACAGACACAGACAGCTCTGGTGATTGCTGTGTGGGAGGAGAGGCTGTGCGTTACCTCTGGATGATGGTGTTGTCATACAGTTGTCCATCGGGTGTCAGCATGATGGCGTACTCCTCCCTGGTGACGTGAGTGAGCGGGTCGGAAGCCCTTCGGGACATGACTGATTACCCGCGGTAAATAATTTGTTTGGGGAGAGGCTGGAGGGCACCGACTGCATTTTTCAGTGCGAGGAGAGAAAGTGACCACTAAACATCTGTGTAGTATGTACAAGACATCAGCCAGAGGCAAAACAAAGGTCCCTGTAGATATTTGCACACTCTTTATTTACATTCATCTATACTCACGTCAAGCTTTGTTTCTTCACAGAATACACTTTAATTACTAGTGTCTGTGTGTTTAAATGGCCGCAAATGCAGAATAAAGGGTTGTGTGTCGTATTCGGACCTGGTTGTCTGCGTTGACCTCCAGCAGATGTGGCAAAATAGCCTCCATATTCTTCTCTTGATTCTTCTACCTTTATATTCATGGGAGGAGCAGAACAGGCCAGAGGCCGCTGCGAGCTTCAACTGAAAGGGATGAAAAGAAAACAAGATGTCAAATATGGACAGACACTCTACTCAAGAACCCCAGTGATATTATTCTACAACAAACACTTAATCTGATTGTTTAACGAGTGGGCAGGTTCACTCTGGAGAGTAACTCATTCTCATACCTATGGATGGATGATGAGTGAATCGAGGATCTCCATTGCCAAATTCTCTGCTTCGGCGGGGTCACCCATTTGTGGCGAGCGAAGAGCAGATGACACCAGTGCGTCTAACAGGACACGAGGGGGATGTAGCTGCGACCCAGCTCAGTCAGCTCTCCTGACTCTGATACCAGGACGTCCTGCGGCAAAACCTGAAAGTTTACAGCACTCAATCAGTAACAATCAAATTTAACAATCCACAAGCAACTTTTAAAAAGTAGCTCTGTGTTTTTGAGGTTTGTGGTGTGGATCATCCTGTGTGTAATACTTTGTGTGCGTTGATGACCACGCGGAGTTCTCCCAGGGGCCGTGGCAAGACCGGATCCTCCCAGAGATGAGAGCAGCTTCCTGATTGTCTGCTGTGCCCTTTTCCTCCCACGCCGTCCGAGACAAGGCAGAACCGCAACCGTGGGCATGATGATACATCCTACAGACAATTAGAATGTAAATATTAACTAGTTATTAAAGTACTACTGATTCATATAAATTAGACAATCTGTAATACATTTATTTCTGCACAAAAAGTTCATTTCTTTGAACAAAACCTTGCTGAGAGCAAATATTTAGCATGTTTATCAGAGGATCACTGCCTATATTACATCCCTTCAGCACTGTGCCATAAAAAAGGTAGATACATGTATAATTAACATAATTTGACCCTGATCTCCTTCTAGTGGACATACAGTACTTTTAAATCCTTAATAACACAAAGTATGCTGGTAAATATCAACATGGTGTGTGCTTCTCAGGAACAATGTACAATCATTTTAATTCCAGTATATCAGCACAGAGGACAGGCTTACTTTGATTTTCTGAGTTAAAGCCTGTGAGCATGATCCAGAAAGAGCCTCTCCACAGAGCGCAAACACTGTGAGCAGAGCTGAAGACAGAGAGAAGAAAGAGACTTCATTTCACGTCTTAATATATAAAAAACACTCATGAGCCTTTAAGATAGTAAGACATGTTGCCTTACTTTCGTCATTAGCCTGAGAGAGGAATTTCCTTGTGGTGAAAAGTGGCTTCTTCTCGTCTAGATGAGGTTCCAAAAGTTGGAGAACTTTGCCTCTGCAGAGACAAAAAAAAAAAATTCACATCCTTGTATGCTAAGAGTTCTTTAACCAGTTAGAAGAAGTCGTGTTGAGATTCCCGTTACCTGTCTGAATCTCCAGCCAAGTGAGTCGATCCTCAAAAGCACAGAAGCTGCCCACGCCTTCTGCAAGCAGCAGCATATTGGATTTTTGTCCGCAGGCGCTTCTCCACAGTTTGGAGGAGCAAGGGCACGAGGTCGGAGGCTTGGGCCAGAGTGTCACCTAACGAGGAGAGAGGTCATAACACAGGGTAAGGATTGAGGTTCAGTTTTAAGGATGTGCAGCATAACGTGTCTTGTGTGACAGACTTTGAAGGCCCCCAGCATGGCCTGAAGGTAGGGCGATATCGAACGAGAGAGGTGGAGGTCTTGAGGTGAAGGCTTTCTTCAACCAGTCCAGCAGAGCAGAGGGAACTTCTTACTGTGAGACGGCTGCTCCACGAGGAGCACAGACACTGCATGCACCAGTACCCTCGTGAACTAGAAACAAACAAGAAAAGGTGGTCACAAGGCAGAACATTACACAGCAGTCTCTCAGAAATGTCCGGTTGAAACTCTATCCGAGCATCCTGAACAATACCTTCTTGTTGTAAATAAGGATGAACATCCAGTGACTGCAGAGCTCAGAGCTGGCTGGAGGTTCTGACACAGCTGTGAGGCTGCAGCTGGCGATCCTCAAAACAACAAGAAGAAGATCCGAAGCGTTCCAAAACAAGTGTCTGCTTGCTCTTTTCTAGTCTCATGGACAGTCTCCAAAGGCTCTCACCTGACAACACACTCATCTTCTGGGCAACGACTGTGAGCTTTCCTTCAGAACCTGCAACAGCAACATTTAGGATCGGGTGAAAGACAGCGAACGTGATGAACAATATTTCAGATAACAGGTATGAATTCACCTCCGAGGATACTGAAGAGGTGTTTGAGATGTCCTGCACAGCAGAGGGGTCGCTGCACTGCTGGCCAACGTTCTGCATGGCCTGACCGCATCCCCATCAGCTGAGCCTGTGTAGCTTTTAGCTGGCCTGAAACACAGACCATAATTATACATAATACAACGCTAAATCATTCCCGGGCTTCAGTCATTATTTCCTCATGACAAATTCATATCATGGTGGAAAGCTGAGCGTACGATGATGTACACAACACTAAATCAACTTAAGCGTTCATTAAGTCCTTACTTGCGGATGGCCTTTCCGTATCCATGGCATACTGACTGAGATCGAGAGTTACAGGCAGACAACAGCAGGACAACCGGAACGCTTGAAAAAGAATCAACAGTGTTATAATCCTCGGAGTGACAGTGCCCTGAACCACCAACAGTTTAGATGTACATCTATCATTAGTGAAAGCTGTTTATCCAAAGCGATGTTCAGGGTACAGTGCATAAGAAGTGTTAGTGTGCAAGCAAATACAGTGCCTGTGACCACTGTTCTGTGAGTTCTTAAAGGGGTAGATTTAGCATTGGTTATTGCTAGAGGAGATGAGTGACCTCTGAAGAGCTGAGTTGTTTTAAAGGATAGAGCAGGCACCCCTGATCTGGTAAAGAACTGGTAGTGCTTTCCCCAATGGTGGAACAACAGGACCCAAGAGTCTGGATTGCCTTGAACAAATGGGTGGCAGAGACCAGGCGTCGTTCATTGGAGGAGCAAACAGTCTTCGAGGTAACATATGTCTTATAAGGGCGTTTCAAATAGTCAGGTGCAGACCGGCAGACAACGTTGTAGGCAATCTATTAGAGATGGAGTTTCAATGCGGCTGTAAACCAGGTACCAGTGGAGGCTCGATGACGCGCGGGGGTAACATGTGACCTTTGTGTTGGTTGTAGACAGGTGCGCCGCCATGTTCTGGATCATCTGACGGGTTTCACTGTGGGCAGAACCGGAAGGCCTCGGTATATACCGGGGTATGGTATTACAGTAATCTAGTCTTGAGATGACCGCAGCTTGTTGCAGGGAGTATAAGGTGCATGCTGGATAGAAGGTTGTCTGTTTTGCTAGTTGTTAAAGTGCAAAGCGGCAATGCCCAGGCAACTGAGGCAAAACACGATTGGGGAAAAAGTTAGTTGGTCTCAATCATAACCCTAATTGCCACCACCTGTGGGGGCAAGACAATCAGTTTTGATTTGATGTCGTGGGTATAGTAGTTTAGCTGGGGAGGCCAGCAGTTCAGTTTTTGAGAGTCAGCTCTGCACTCTGAAAACCTAAAGTAGCTCACCCTGAATGGCGTTCTCTGGACTGCGGAGCATCGTCTTCTGCAGTGTAGGGAGTAGCCACTCCTTGAACTCAGAGTGGGTACATGGACGCAGCAACGGAGCCGTCTTTTTCCAAAATGTTGCGTTGTGGTTTTGTTTTGCTCATCAGGACTGATTTTTAGTTACAGGTCCACACATGGCACTCTGAGAAAAGAACAGCAGATACAAGGCTGGATGCTAGTTTTGCTTACACTTATCAGATCCCATGGTACTCCTTGAAGAAAGCCAATGACAGTGTGGTAATCAACGCATCAGACAATCAGAAGAACTCACTTTGTGCCTTCGTCTATTGAGGCTTTTCTTTCTGAGCGGTTTTGCAAAGTCGAAACAAATGCCCAGCATGGCCAGAGTAGTGGGGCTCTGGTCCAGACTTAACAGCGTGCTTGAGTATTGACCACCAGTCCAGGGGATTCTGTCAAAGACAACAAAATGTCAAATCACAACAGTTCAACAGACATCATGATGAGGCTTGTGGGGTCTTGCATGCCTTGGCCAATTTAGCAGTTATCTATCAGGTTAGTAATTTCTGATAAGAGCTGATTAAAAGCAGTAACAGTAACTTTATGTTAAAAACTGGTGAAATGAAAGGACCAACAGAGGTTCACCAGAAACTGATTGGGGAAGTGGGACTATGGATGCCAACGACTTCAAATTTGAGGGGACAATTAGTGCTGAAAAAATCCTTTTCGTCATATACTGGACATCATATGTAGTCATGTTATAAAATCACAGGAGCATTTATTTGTTTTTGGCACTTAGTGAAAATGAAAAAGAAACTGAGAAACTCTTTTAGAAGGAGTCACACCCAAGGGTACTCATAACCTTTAACGATCAGAAAACCATGATCATTTAAACAGGTTAAGAAATGAAATCTGATCCCTCAAAGGGGCATTTTTCATTATGAGAAAAAACTCAACAAGACAAGATTCCAATCTCACAGCACTGAAGTAAACATACTTAGAGTCCTTTCACAACTGCAGTGTGTTCTAAACCGTGTACTCACTCTTTCCAGAGGGACTGAGATTCTTTCAGCTAGGATTCTGAGCCGTAATCTTGGTCCGCCACCACATCAGCACAAGAAGGCTCTGAAAACCTCCACCTACAAGTGAGAAACAGCACATTTTGATACCAACCATCCAGATAAAACACTGATCCTTATATATATAATATCCAAAATAATATAATCTATATATATATATATATATATTTAACACACACACACACATGATCACCTATAACAATATATACCCTATAACAACACACACACCACACAACACACACCCACACCTTTTACTGACCATTTTCTCAGACAGCTCCATCTTTTTCTCTGGGGTAGAAAACACATTGGCAGACTAACAAGGCAGGTCCCGGACAAATCCAATGAATGAGGCAGCAGAGCCCGTTGCATTTACTGCAGAATACATATAAAAAACAAGCATAAGACGGGGAAGAGGACAACCTGGAAACATACAACCAAAATTACAGTCCCTAGATAACCCTGTTATACGATGTGTATGGTGAACAGAAGTCCCGGCACAGAAGCAAGAGCTAGCGTGGTGTCATGCAGGATCATCAAAAAATGGTTTGCCCCAATGAAAAAACAAATCACTTTGTATGTTGGAGACAGCTTTTTCTTTGACACCAACTTCAGACACTCCACATACTTCATACACTATGCATGCACCAGTGTTGTGAGATTGCGAAACTGAAAGAAACGTTATGTTGTTTAAAGATTTCAAAGATGGTGTGTGCTTTTTGACTTGGCTGTGTGACGGCGGCGTGTGTGAAGTGGGAACGAAAATATTCTAAACATAGCATACAATTCAGCAACTGTGTCATTCAGGCCAACAATAAATGTAGTGATTGAAATGAATATAATATATGATGGATTTTTAAAACAAAGCTTCACTTGGCGTTACTCTGGGGTATTGTATTCACTGAGCAAAAGGAAGGTGCCAACTTTCTGTTCAACCAAAAGGTTTCTGCTAAACAACACACGTAATCACAATTGGCCGTAAGATCCTATAGTGGTACAGAGCTGGGTGTATGACCAAAATGATATCACGGTATTTTTTTAAATTATCCCGGTCTAACTCCCTTTTTCTTCAGTGTCCTCCGTGGCAGATGCTGAAACTTTGCTGACACCTACAGGTACAAGTGTGTAAGTGTGTAGAGTTGTGTGTCAGTACTGATACTAGCAGTGACAGTAGTATTAGTAGTAGCAATAGTAGTATTGGCATTATTAGTTTTGGTAATAGTAGAAGTAGTAAAGACAAAAGAGGTAGACAAATTCTCTTTTAGATTTTAAATGAACAGCAGAAAAAGTTTATATTTAACCACTAGAGGGTGCCCCATTCTATGAATTTCCACCTATGTACATCTACTGTATGTAAGTTTAGGTATAATCAATCATGTTATTAAGATAAAGATATATTGATGAAGAGTTGCAATTGAGGTCTCATATGTCTTGTATACTTCACTGGAGTGGTGGATGAAAATCTGGCAATAAACACACACTCTCATACACATATTCTTAATAAACCATGGTGAATACATCCTTGAATCTTCACTATAAATCTTAGATTCTGATTTTATACAGTTTTGAGATAATGACATTATACGTCTTGTAAAAGGACGCCTCATTCATGAATCATCTGATTTGCATGCAACGTGTAGCTGGCCTACAAGAAGAACATAAACATCACATCAAGGTGAAGAGAAAGACGTGTCCTTTGTTACAGCACTCACAACCTCTCTTCTTACTTCAGAGATGGGTGTGGACTTTAGATCGGACACAGCAGCAGCAGCAGCGCTGGCCGAGTCCCAGAATTTCTTTTCTTTTTTTTCATTTTTGCTGAGGGAAGTGCAAGTCATCGTCAAGGGCAAAGACCAGTGGATACAGAGGCCTGCTTTGGAGTTAGGCCAGATGGCATGTGACACAACTGGAAAGACACGGCAAAACAGTAGGTCATTTCAGGGACATCAAACAAACATATGTATGATCTAATTAAGAAAAAACAACTTGTTAAAATCATTGTGAAATCAACACTTTATCTAGAAATATATTTCACATTTCCTGTTTAGATACAATCATTTGAAAACTTTTGTTCATGCAGAGATCTTAAATTTAGAAATAACTGCAAACACAACAACAACAACAACAACAATAATAATAATAATAATAATAATAATAATATGACCAACTGTGTTGTTGTCAACTTTTCAATGTTCTCTGTTGAGATGCAGGAACTGACCTTTGCCAGCAGCAGGGTGAGAGTCTCCAACAGAGCAGTCTTCACCGTCCAGGCAAAGCGGTCACCCAAGATACGAATAAGCGGCCCAGTGATGTTAACAACAGAGGGTCGCAGTGCCTCGGGGGAAGTCAGTTTGATGACTCCTCCTAATGCTTTAGCTGCCTCTTCTTTCTGCTCAGGGCTACCAGTGAGGACCCCTTCTCTCAAGACAGGCAGGATACAGGTCACACCCTGTGGAAACAAAGAGACAAAGAGAGGACAGGGCATACAATGATGAATAGGGCTGTAACAAACAATTATTTTCATTACTGATTAAAGTTAAATGAGAATGTTTGCAGTTCTAAATTGAGGCACCAGTATTAATTGATAATAGATAAATAGCTTCATCATGAGAACCACACACACACAAGTTTTCAAATGATTTCTGCAATTCTGTAAAAAGATCGAGAAACCACCATGCTGCAATGAGGTCCGGTTGTTTACTGTGTAAAGAGGGGCCTTCTCACCTTCTTGGGCAGACAGAAACCAGGCAGGTGCTGACCCTTCACGTCTGCAGCTGCTGATCTAATGTCTCGATGCAGGTCATCAATCAGAGCCAGCTGGCTGCTCGCATCCAGTTTCTATAAAAGAAAAACAAATAAAACTCAGGTCACGTTTACTGTTTGATTAAGATTTCATCAAAGTACTAATCTGTATTGTTGTCTTTTACCGTATTGTAAACGCAGAAAAAACATGGACTGTCTGTATGTAGATCTGCATGTCAACACACCTTGGTAATGGAGTTGATGGTGTCCCAACTCTGAGACAGAACCTCTGGGTTGGAGTCGTTGAGGAGGCGAATGAGACCTGACAGCAGGGTGCGAGTGTGGACACTGTAGTCCAGCCGGGTGCGGGTGAAGTAGCCATTGAGGATGGTGACAGCGGCCTGTCTGAGGCCAGGGTCAGCACCTCGCGTGGCCTCCAGCAGGTCCTCTATGATGATCCGCTGGCCCACTTCATCCTCCACTGAGAGGATCACTGTTTGACAGCTGCACAGCTCCTGAAGCAGAGGTAACACATGGGGGGTCATATTTTTTATGAGGACAGGACAAAAGAAGCCACAGGTATTTTATCTTGTGAACACCGGCATTACCTGTGCTTCATCCTCTGTTCCCAGCTTTCCTTTCAGAGAGGAGAGCAGAGCGGGCAGGATGACCCCTAGGTGGCGTGTCAGAGCATCTCCAGCCACAGCAGACAGGAAGGCCAGCACACGGGTGTTGACAGGAGGAGCGGTCAGCTGGTACGACCAGAGAGGACACCATTTTAGTCAGAAGCAGCCACACACAGTAACAAGGCCTAAAAAGGCAAACCTGACTGTGACACTTTACCTTTGGAACTAAGTAAGGCAGCACAGAGCGACTCTTCACTGCCATGACCTGCTTCAGGCCGTCCAAAGCAAACTCAGCCGTCTCTTCGTCATCCTGAGAAAAGACATTCAGTGTGTTAAAAGCTAGGCTGACATTTTTGAATGCTCTCAGACGTACATTTGTGTCCTTGTTCCCTCACCAGCTGTTTGAGCAGGGTAGGCAAGATGTCATCCAGCGCCTGGTGACCGATGGTTGCATGAAGCTGCTCAAAGGTTTTGGCAGCAGCCTCTCGCACCTCCTCCAGAGGGTCACAGAGAGCCTTCCTAACTGTGGGGACCAGGGACTCAGAGAAGACGAGCACCTACCGGACAAACACCATCAGGTCAGAAGGGGTTTGTACTAAAACCTGGTGTTAGACGGGCCCTTCAGCTAAATTATGAAAGGCCGTAGTAATAATAAGCTCCTGGAAGCAGCTCTGTGGTTCAGTTCTTTAATAAATTAATTAACTAATAGTGTTTATGGTGTGGAAAGAGGAAGAGAAATGTGTGTTACAGTGTCGGTGTGACTCACTGCGTCTTTGCTGGTGGACTTCATGATCTCGCTGAGGCCGATGCAGACTCCCTGCCTCTCGTCGCTCTTGTCAGAGCGCAGTCCCTCCTCCAGGATGGGAATAATCTCAGGGAGAATCTTCTCTCCCAGCTTCCTCACCAGATCACCCAGCGTCCGAGCAGCGATCTAAAAACCGGCACACAGCGTCAGCATGAAGGTTCTCAGAAAAACAGAGCGACTTTACAAAGTTCAAAGGAGTAATACCGTTCTCTTGTCAGGGCAGGTGGAAGCCAAGAAGCCCAGCAGGAGAGTGAAGAGGGTTGGAAGGATCTCTCGAAGAGTTCTGGGGGTGTTGGACACCACGATCTTCCACACGTGGAGGGAAGCCTGTCGAACCACCAGTTGAGTGTCTGAACGGCCCATATAGAGGCCAGACAGGACGCGGTTACGCCGCTCAGCGCCAAGAGCTCCAATGATGGCCTGAGAGAAAGAGAGTCCACAGTTAGGAATCCTTCACACAACAATGTGTAAAGACCTTTCAAAAACAGACACAACACATTTTTTCATACTTTATTGGATGCAGCTGTTCCAAAGTTATCGTCCTCAGAGGCGGTCTCCGTGGTCATCTTTCCTGTCACTCCAGAGATATGGAACAACAGATCTCCAAGCAGCTGCACAGAGCTGAACCTGCAAACCGACGACGACACAGACGTACAACCAGTTCATATAAGAGTGACATTTATTCAGTCACACACACATTGTGTTACTGTGTATTTAAATCTGACCTGATCCTCCACAGGTCATCAAACAGGCCCTGTTCCAGCTCAGGAAGCAGCAGTGCGATGGCGGTCTCAGCGTACATGCTGATGATTCGCTGTCCGGCTCGCAGTGCTGTGTCTCTCACGTACTCGTTCTCATCAGCCAGAGCCTGGTGGACAACGCAGGGAGGATTGAAATCTTCAGCTCCAGTAAGAGAGGTTAAGCTTGATCCACAACAAAATGGAAAAATAAACATCAAACACTGTGGTCATGACAAATACCTTGAGAATGCAGGGGATGATGGGCCCAACGTAGGGAGTAAACTTGTCTCCAAAGGTGAGAGGCAGATAGATGAACATCATGATGTAGCCGTCTCGGACGTGGGAAGCGATGTCTATCTTGCTGGCTGTTTGCACCACATCTGGCATCAGCTTGTCCAACTTCTCCACTCCAAGTCCAGCCATCACCTCAGCCAGACCTGAAGACACCAACACACATCATTCAGTGAGTCATTTGATGCATGACATTTAGAGAGAAACAACACGAGGATAGGGTGTAGAAGAAGTGACCTTGCGCAGCTCCAGAGCGATCTACAGAGCTCTGTTCGGAGGCCAGTGTCTCCATGAGCCACGGCAGCAGGTCATCAAAGCAGGATTCGCCCATCCCCTTCACCATGGCACCCAGGGCTTTGGCTGAGACTGTACGCACCTGGAGAGGAGAAGAAGAGCAGTTCGAGGTTGGACCTTACACGCAGAACACATTATTACTGTACGACTGTTTATATCACTCAACAAACCTCAGGCACTGGGTCCAGCAGAGAGGCCTTCAGTCCAGGAATAACACTGGGTAGGTAGGGGGACAGATCCTGTAAACAATGACACGTATCACATCATAAACTAAATGTAAAGGACAATAAAAGTTTGATTTTGTTTTTGATTCATTGTAATATTTAGTTAAAGAAACAGTGTGTAAGATTTAGTGGCATCTAGTGCTTTAGTTCCTAATTACAACGCCTTTGAAGCAAAAACCTTGTAGCATAAAAGAGAAACTACAGTGGCTGTGAAACACAATAATTATACACCAGTGAAAACATAGTTCATGAATATTATATTTCATTTCTGTAAATAGAAGCCCCGTCATGCTTTGTACCTTCTGGTCAGTGAGGGAATACATGTTGCCAATGATCTGAGCGGCCATCTTGCGAGTGTCAGTGGAGCGATCCTGGAAGGCTCTCTGGACGATGGGCATGATGAGGGCCAAGGAGGGTGCGTCGATAAAGTGGACAAACTTGGTGTCGAGCAGCGTCTGCAGGCACGTCTGGGTCCTCCTGGATGGATCAGTGAGAGCGTCGAGCAGGATGGGAGTGATGGCTGGAAGAGGGATAATGACATAGTTTACTAAACATCAGTGCTAAACTCATGCCAGGCGCTGTCTAAACAAATCCTTTTCTAGCAGCATTTCTTGGCTGATAACTGTTTTCAGATTGGCAAAGTCAAAATACAAGTGCTAGACGTGCGCCCTCTAATACAGCTCAACTTTCAGACTTCGACAGCCACTGCAGCCATCTGTGACTTACCCAGGATTTCGGGGTTGCGGATGACAGAGCCGATCTGTCGAAGGGCCTGCTGGCCGGCCTTCTGCACCTTCACGTGAGAGTCGGTCAGCACCTCGGTCAGCTTGGGCACGATGCTGGGCAGGCAGGAGGACAACTGCTTGGGTGCACAGAAAGCCATGGCACCCAGCAACTCCACCGAGCCTGGAATTCACAAGTCATTCACAAGGAGGTACTGTTTGAGTGAACAACTCAATTGATTGTGACTGTCTGAAAAATGTAATAATTATACAGGTGTTCAGTTCTGTAATGTGTAGGACAAGTTTTGATAAGATGAGAAGGTACTACTACTCTTATCGATACTGCTTATCGTATAGACGTCTTCAGTGTTTATCTACATGTCAAAAGTATTAAAAACTCTCCACCTGTATGTGATGTTCTTTCACTAGAAGTTTGGGAAGATTGCTTGTGTCCATCCTAACATACGAAACACTTGTTGCACTTAATTTAGCCAAGGGGCCCGGTTAATACCAGGTTTCAGTATCTACCTGTATTAATGCCTAGGGATCCTGTACATGTAGGGGTTCCTCACCTGCTTTAGTTCTCCAGGACTCCTCCTCCAGGGCCATTAGCAAGGAGGGGAGGACCAGTTTCACCCCATGGGCGCTCAGGTTCCTCATCACAGCCTTGGCACAGTCATCTGCAGCCTGCAGAGGAGAAGGTGTAGAGTAAAATTTAAACATTTCTACACATGAATTCAAGGACTGATCGAGGACAGGAATTATTGAACCGTTTTAAAAATGAGTGCCTCTTTCATGGATCACGTGTTACACCAGCAGACATTTTTGATGATTTTCAAGTATGTTTAAAAGTAAGCAGGGGAGGAGGAAGACACACTGAACTCTGGGATATGATGTGCATGCTCACCTCTCTGACATACTGGTTTCCATCTCCAAAGCAGAGCAAAAGGTGTGGCAGCACGTGGACCACGTACGGCTCAAACAGCTTCCCTAACATGTTGCACAGCATCTCAAAAGCAAACAGAGCTCCTGGACAGAGACAAACAGCTCGTCAGTGGTTTATTTTTTGACTTTCTGTACATGGTAGATTTAATGAAGATGACTTCATATCTGCACTAGGTGTAAATTAATACTAAACCAAACAGTTTTTTGTTTAACTCAATGCCCCTCACCTTCCCTCCGTCTGAAGTTCTTCTTGTCCTGGATGGCGTCGGTCAGCGTGGTCATGATGTCCTGTTGTTTGAGTGCCAGGATCCCGAGACCTTTGACCAGGCCAGCCAGTCCATAGGCTGCTCCCTTCCTCTCTGCGTACTTGTCGCTCTCCAGCAGCAGCTGCAGCAGGTTCCTTACAATCCCTGCAGCGTCCTCCTTGATGGCAGGAACTAAAGGAGGCAAACAGCTGGCCACAGACTCCTGGACCTGATGAGGAATGGCAAATTATTATGACTCATCATATCATGGTTATCATATTACATTGAGTTTTTTCCAATTCTGGAACGGACTGGATAAAGAGTAATGGGGAATCTGTATAAAAACAATGAGGAACACTGAACAGTACAGTGTGAGGAGTGAAGGAGGATGAACTGCTTACCTGCTGTGAAGGCGTAGAGAGCGCAGTGATGAGCTTGGCCACGATGGGTTTGACCTTGGGGTCATTTTTGTCCAGATGTTTGGCCAAGGAGCCCATGAGGATAACCACACTCTGACGGACAGAGTCGTAGCTGGCGTCCTGGGGGGCGTTCTTTAGAAACTCCTCAAACACTGGCAGCAGGGAGCTCACGTTGTCCTGATGAACAAAGTGAGTACATACGATACAGTGAAAGACAAATGGTCACATAGTACATATTTATAGGTATCTGTCTGTTCAAGCACCAAAATATATAGTAGTTGACTGAAAGAAAAGAAGAAAGAAGAAGTGAGCAGTACCTTTCCATGTGTGTTGAGGGCAGAAAGGGCGGCGTCCAGCATGCAGCGCCGCACCTCAGTGTGGCGGTCATTGAGGGCATCGGGCACAAAGAAGAGGAAGAGAGGAGTGACCTGAGATTCATCCAGGTACTGGGACAGCTTGTTCAGAGCCAGAGCAATGCCACACCTGACAAAGAAATGTGAAAGAGCTCAGTGCACAAGAAGGAACATGTAAAAATTATGGTCTCTGTCTGGACTAGGGGTTCAGTTCTAATCTTTCCCAGCTTTTTCATTTTTTAGAATCTTATCCTTTCCCAGTGGAACTAATCCAAATGTTTCTGTCTTTACTGAAAGCAGGCTAATGTAGATATGCTCGTTAATTGTGCATTCATTAGTTAGGGACACACTGGCTTTCTATTTTGGTTCCAAATTTAAAATATTAAAAACACACATCTTTGCCAACATTGAGATTTACCTGGCCTCCCATTGGTCAGGTGGAGCTTCAGAGATGACTCTGCCCAGGGCGTCCAGCACAGGAGGTGGTCTCTTTAAAAAATACGAAAATATCATATTTTGATTTCCAAGCTCAAAGTCATTGACTAGTAGCAGAGCTAGATGAGTAATAATGTGATTTGGCCGAGGTGCGGGGTCTCACATAGAGTTTTTGGTGGTAGAGCTCAGTGAGCTGTCCGAGCACGGTGGCAGACTGGTCTCTATACTGCGACACAGCGCTTGACAGAGCTTCTGCGCCCGCAGAACGGACGACCTCCTCATGATGGGTGACGTCTCCGATCAGCAGGGAGCAGAGCTCAGGGACCAACTCTAGATCCAGAGACTCCCAGAGTCTGAGGAAGAAGGACAGGGAGAGAAATTAGTTCACAGTTTCCATTCTCTGCCACAGAGCTAAACCTATTCAGCTGGTAGGAGAAAGGAGAAAACCCTACGATACATACTTTTCAGCCAAGGCTCTGCCCTCCTCCTCAACATCGAACCTGGCAACCCAAAGCCTGCGCAGCAAACTCAGCCCGCTGGCTTCTGTGCTGTCTGTAGGCAGGGCAAACTCCATCTCCAACAGTCCCTGAGCACAGACACATTGGGTGTGAATGGCATGTCCAATAGGACATGGACTATATAATGTGTCAGTTAAACAAGGTTAGCAATAAACAGTGCTTTCATCCTGATCTAGAAACTGTATTCCTATTTTAATGAAACAAGCTCATAAAGCTTTATGTGTGGAGAAAACAGCTGAAACTTTCATTGTCACCAACATTTCCTGTCTGGAATCCATCTGTTTACTCTACTGTGGGATTGGCCATTCAATAAACATCAAGATGAACTGATCCAAAGCTCACCCTGAGGGCTGCATCCCGGACAGAGAAGCAGGGTGAAAGGAGGCCGTTGAGCAGGACGTCTATCTCTGGTTGCTCGGCCACAGTGCAGCCGTCATCTCCTCCTGCACTGGCACACAGCGCTGTCAGGCACTGAGATGCCAGCACCTGAAATACACAGTGTGAGAAGTCTCACATCATCTATATGGCTAAATAACTTTCTTTCAGCAGGACACAGAAAAAAGGGATGGAACAGAGAAAAATAGTCCAATCTCTGTTACCTGGAGTCTCGGGGTGGCTGTGGAGATGATTCTGGTCAGTAGCAGCAGCATGTTGACACGTGGAAGCAGCTCTGAGCCGTTCTGAGACAAGAGAAGACAACAGTTATTACATAAATCCATTTAACTGCTAATTAAACGGTAGAACCGTCACATAAAGCTTTATCTATTTGCTATGCCATTTATCTTTACAGACCGATGTCTCTGGGAAATGTGTTATCTGTTTTTCCAGGATGCCTAGGAACCATGATGAAAGCTATGAAGATGACTGGTACATAAATAAAATCTGAGACAAAAAGCATTACTTGGTCATTTGTGTTTGTCTGCACGGATGGCTTTTAATGTTCCAACCATCTTACTGTAAACAGATCACCATGGAGATGTTTGTGTTTACCTCGTCTATAACAAGGTCATCGCTCTCTGTGTCTGCCCGAAGCTGGGAGTGTTCAATGATGACTTGCAAGGCTTTGGTCATCAGGTTCTCCTTCTCCTCGGTGCTGCCTGAAGACTCTCTGAGCATGGCGTTGAGGAGAGGGAAGCAGAAGGAGAAAGCGGGAGCAGACAGTGGAGCCACGTCTAAGGAAAACCAGACAACACATAGAAACAAAAGATGAGCGGATACATGCCAGCACTGACTTTCATTAGTGTCCATGTGTTCACTGTGCTCACCACTGGTCTTGGCCTCTCTCTGTGGGACAGTGTGGTTGTGGAGCAGCAGTATAGTACGCTGGGCTGCTGTGTCAAGGTCCTCCTGTCCCCAAGCCTCATCCAGATCGCACTCTGGCTTCAGCAAGCGTAGAGTTACATGACCCACAAGCACGGCTAGAGGGGGGAAAAAAGTGAGATTGACTTGAAATACTGAGGCTATGTCTTTTTAAAAGACTATAATACAAAGAAAAGCTACGTACCTAGAGAGTGAAGGTGTTTGGGCATGAGGCACACTCCGATGTCCAGGAAGACCTGCTGGATGCGTGGAGCAGCCAGGGGGGATTGCAGCAATGGCATCAGGACCTGGAGGGCAGCAGGGAGCTCCCTGGTGATCTGGGCTGGTCTCTCTATCAAAGTGGCTTCCAGCAGACCCACCGCACTCTGCAGCTCCGCATCCAGCTGATGACGACGAGAAATACACCGCAGCTCAGTAAAGAGGAAATTAACACTGACACAAATTCATTTTGATGGCTTCCATACTCCTTGAAGTCTCTTGCGAATATCCGCCTCCTTCTCCAGCTGGATTTGCATCATTTCCTTCTGCTTGCTGGTGAGCTGCAATTCCTCTTTGATGCCTTTTTTCTTCTTTATCTCCTGCGAGACCAAAGAAGAATCAAAATGTGTTCAGACATTAAAACGGCCACCGCCAAAAGCTACACAAATGATGGTAAGAAGACTTTACCTCCTGCAACTCCAGTTCAATGATTTGTTCCTTGTAGGAGTAGGCTTTGTTCTCTCTCTTCATGTTGGATTTCTTGGAGCTTTCTTTCTGGGCACTGCGGCAAGAGCAGAAGTAAATAAGTGGGAAACAGACACAGACAGCTCTGGTGATTGCTGTGTGGGAGGAGAGGCTGTGCGTTACCTCTGGATGATGGTGTTGTCATACAGTTGTCCATCGGGTGTCAGCATGATGGCGTACTCCTCCCTGGTGACGTGGAGTAGAGCGGGTCGGGAAAGCCCTTCGGTGACATGACTGATTACCCGCGGTAACAATTTGTTTGGGGAGAGGCTGGAGAGGGCACCGACTGCATTTTTCAGTGCCTGAGGAGAGAAAGTGACCACTAAACATCCTGGTAGTATGTACAAGACATCAGCAAGAGCAAAACACAAAGGTCCCTGTAGATATTCTGCACACTCTTTATTTACATTCATCTATACTTCAGTCAAGCTTGGTTTCTTCACAGGAATACACTTTAATACTAGTGTCTGTGTGTTTAAATGGCACGCAAATGCAGAATAAAGAGGTGTGTGTCGTATTCGGACCTGGTTGTCTGCGTTGACCTCCAGCAGATGTGGCAAAATAGCCTCCATATTCTTCTCTATGAATTCTTCTACCTTTATATTCATGGAGAGGAGCAGAACAGGCCAGAGGCCGCTGCGAGCTTCAACTGAAAGGGATGAAAAGAAAACAAGATGTCAAATATGAGACAGACACTCTACTCAAGAAACCCCAGTGATATTATTCTACAACAACACTTAATCTGACTGTAGTTAACGAGTGGGCAGGTTCACTCTGGAGAGTAACTCATTCTCATACCTATGGATGGATGATGAGTGACTACGAGGATCTCCATTGCCAAATTCTCTGCTTCGGCGGGGTCACCCCATTGGCTGGCAGAAGAGCAGATGACACACAGTGCGTCTAACAGGACACGAGGGGGAATGTAGCTGCGACCCAGCTCAGTCAGCTCTCCTGACTCTGATACCAGGACGTCCTGCGGCAAAACCTGAAAGTTTACAGCACTCAATCAGTAACAATCAAATTTAACAATCCACAAGCAACTTTTAAAAATGTAGCTCTGTGTTTTTGAGGTTTGTGGTGTGTGATCATCCTGTGTGTAATACTTTGTGTGCGTTGATGACCACGCGGAGTTCTCCCAGGAGGCCGTGGGCAAGACCGGATCCTCCCAGAGAAGAGAGCAGCTTCCTGATTGTCTGCTGTGCCCTTTTCCTCACACGCCAGCTCCGAGACAGCAGAACCGCAACCGTGGCATGATGATACATCCTACACGACAATTAGAAAATGTAAATATTAACTAGTTATTAAAGTACTACATGATTCATATAAATTAGACAATCTGTAATACATTTGTATTCTGCACAAAAAGTTAATTTCTTTGAACAAAACCTTGCTGAGAGCAAATATTTAGCATGTTTATACGGAGGATCACTGCATATAATCATAACTCCCTTCAGTGCTGTGCCATAAAAAAGGTAGATACATGTATAATTAACATAATTTGACCCTGATCTCCTTCTAGTGGACATACAGTACTTTTAAATCCTTAATAAACACAAAGTATGCTGGTAAATATCAACATAGATGTGTGTGCTTCTCAGGAACAATGTACAATCATTTTAATTCCAGTATATCAGACACAGATGGACAGGCTTACTGTGATTTGCTGGAGTTAAGCCTGTGAGCATGATCCAGAAAGAGCCTCTCACAGAGCAGCAACACTGTGAGCAGAGCTGAAGACAGAGAGAAAGAGACTTCATTTCACGTCTTAATATATAAAAACACTCATGAGCCTTTAAGATAGTAAGACATGTTGCCTTACTTTCGTCATTAGCCTGAGAGAGGAACTTCTCTGTGGTGAAAAGTGGCTTCTTCTCGTCTAAGATGAGGTTCCAAAAGTTGGAGAACTTTGCCTCTGCAGAGACAAAAAAAAAATTCACATCCTTGTATGCTAAGAGTTCTTTAACCAGGTAAGAAGAAGTCAGTGTTGAGATGCCAGTGTTACCTGTCTGAATCTCCAGCAAAGTGAGTCGACTCAAAAGAACAGAAGCTGCCACGCCTTCTGCAAGCAGAGCATATTGGGAGTTTTGTGCCGCAGCTTTCTCCACAGTTTGGAGGAGCAAGGGCACGAGGTCGGAGGCTTGGGCCAGAGTGTCACCTAAAGAGGAGGAGAGGTCATAACACAGGAGTAAGGATTGAGTTCAGTTTAAGGATGTGCAGCATAACGTGTCTTGTGTGACAGACCTTTGAAGGCCCCCAGCATGGCCTGAAGGTAGGCGTGTCGAACGAGAGAGGTGGAGGTCTTGAGGGTGAAGGCTTTCTTCAACCAGTCCAGCAGAGCAGAGGGAACTTCTACTGTGAGACGGCTGCTCCACTGAGAGAGCACAGACACTGCATGCACCAAGGTACCCTCGTGAACTAGAAACAAACAAGAAAAGGTTGGTACAAGGCAGAAACATTACACAGCAGTCTCTCAGAAATGTCCGGTTTGAAACTCTATCCGAGCATCCTGAACAATACCTTCTTGTTGTAAATAAGGGATGAACATCACAGTGACTGCAGAGCTCAGAGTCTGGCTGGAGGTTCCTGACACAGCGTGATGGCTGCAGCTGGCGATCCCTAAAAAACAAGAAGAAGATCAGAAGCGTTCAAAACAAGTGTCTGCTTGCTATTCTATCTCATGGACAGTCTCCAAAGGCCTCTCACCTGACAACACACTCATCTTCTGGGCAACGACTGTGAGCTTTCCTTCAGAACCTGCAACAGCAACATTTAGGATTCGGGTGAGCAAAGCCGAACGTGATGAAAACAATATTTCAGTCTAACAGGTAATGAATTCACCTCCGAGGATACTGAAGAGGTGTTTGACGATGTCCTGCACAGCAGAGGGGTCGCTGCACTGCTGGACAACGTTCTGCATGGCCTGAACCGCATCCTCCATCAGCTGAGCATTGTTAGCTTTTAGCTGGCCTGAAACACAGACCATAATTATACATAATAAATACCGCTAAATCAATTCCCGGGCT
Source organism: Larimichthys crocea (assembly GCF_000972845.2). Classification (NCBI taxonomy): domain Eukaryota; kingdom Metazoa; phylum Chordata; class Actinopteri; family Sciaenidae; genus Larimichthys; species Larimichthys crocea. The sequence continues at coordinate 51,218,946 of NC_040013.1, read as the reverse complement.
TTCAGTCATTATTTCCTCATGACAAATCATATCATGGTGACAGCTGAGCGTACGATGATGTACACAAAACTAAATCAATTAAGCGTTCATTAAGTCCTTACTTGCGATGGCCTTTCCGATATCCATGGCATACTGACTGAGATCGAGAGTTACAGCAGACAACAGGCAGGAAACCGCTGAAAAGAGATCAGACAGTGTTATAATCCTCTGAGTGACAGCTGCCTGAACACCAAACATTTAGATGTACATCTAGTCATTTAGCTGAAGCTTTTATCCAAAGCGATGTTCAGGGTACAGTGCGATAAGAAGTGTTAGTGCAGCAATAAGTGCTGTGACCACTGTTGCTGTGAGTTCTTAAAGGGGTAGATTTAGCATTGGTAGTGCTAGGAGATGAGGTACTCTCTGAAGAGCTGAGTTTTTAAAGATAGAGAGGGACACCCCTGATCTGGTAAGAACTGGTAGTGCGTTCCACCAATGGGGAACAACAGACACAAGAGTCTGGATTGCCTTGAACAAATGGGTGGCAGAGCCAGGCGTCGTTCATTGGAGGAACGCAACAGTCATGAGGTAACATATGTCTGTATAAGGGCGTTCAAATAGGTAGGTGCAGGACCGGAGACAACTTTGTAGGCATCTATTAGAGATTGGAATTTAATGCGGGCTGTAACAGGTAACCAGTGGAGCTCGATGAGCTGCGGGGTAACATGTGACCTTTTGGGTTGGTTGTAGACCAGGTGCGCCGCCATGTTCTGGATCATCTGAAGGGGTTTCACTGTGCAGACCGGAAGGCTACTGTAATACCGGAGGGTATTACAGTAATCTAGTCTTGAGATGACCGCAGCTTGTGTCAGGAGTTAGGTGACATGCTGAGATAGGTAAGGTCTGATTTTTCTGATGTTGTAAAGTGCAAAGCGGCATGACCAGGCAACTGAGGCAACACGATTGGGGAAAGTTAGTTGGTCATCAATCATAACCCCTAAGTTTCTCACCACCCTGGTGGGGGCAAGACATCAGTTTTGATGTTGATGTCGTGGTGTATAGTAGGTTTAGCTGGGAGGACCAGCAGTTCAGTTTTTGAGAGGTTCAGCTGGCCTCTGAAACCTAAAGTATCTCACCCTGAATGGCGTTCTCTGGACTGCGGAGCATCGTCTTCTGCAGTGTAGGGAGTAGCAGCTCCTTGAACTCAGAGTGGGTCACATGACGCAGCAAGGAGCCGCTTTTTTCCAAAATGTGCTGTTGTGGTTTTGTTTTGCTCATCAGGACTGATTTTATGTACAGGTCCAACATGGCACTCTGAGAAAAGAACAGCAGATACAAGGCTGGATTGTTATTGCTTACACTTATCTGAGATCCCATGTACTCCTTGAAGAAAGCACAATGAAGTGTGGTAATCAACAGCATCAGACTAATACAGAAGAACTCACTTTGTGCTTCTCTATTGTAGCTTTTTCTTTCTGAGCGGTGCAGAAGTCTAAACACATGCCCAGCATGGCCAGAGTAGTGGGGCTCTGGTCCAGACTTAACAGCGTGCTGATGTATTGATCCACCAGTCCAGGATTCTGTCAAAGACAACAAAATGTCAAATCACAACACTTCAACAGACCATCTGATGAGCTTGTGGGGTCTTGCATGCCTTGGCCAATGTTAGCAAGTTATCTATCAGGTTAGTAAAGTTCTGATAAGAGCTGATTAAAAGCAGTAACAGTAACTTTATGTGTAAAAACTGTGAAAATGAAAGGACCAACGAGTTCACCAGAAAACATGGGAAGTGGGACTAGGGATGCAACGATTCAAAATTTTGATGGTACAATTATAGTCTGAAAAATCATTTTCAGTCATAATGACAGTCATAATGTATTCATGTATAAAATCACAGGAGCATTTATTTGTTTTTTGCACTTTAGTGAAAATGAAAGAAGGAAACTGAGAACATCTTTTAGAAGGAGTCACACCCAAAGGGTACATCATAAACCTTTACGATCATGAAACCATGATCATTTAAACCAAGGTTAAGAATGAAATCTGATCCCTCAAAGGGGCATTTTTCATTATGAAAAAACTCAACAAGAGCAGATCAATCCTCACAGCACTGAAGTAAACTACTTAGAGTCCTTTCACTGCCAGTGTGTTCTAAACCGTGTACTCACTTCTTTCCAGAGGTGACTGAGATTCTTCAGGCTAGATTTCTGAGCCGTGATCTTGGCTCCGCCCACCACCTCAGCTACAAGAAGGCTCTGAACCTCCACCTACAAGTGAGAACAGCACATTTGATACCAACATCCAGAATAAAACACTGATTATTCATATATATATACACACACATATATACACATATATACACACACACACACACACACACACACTCTTTTACTGACCATTTTCTTCCAGACAGCTCCATCTCTTTTCTCTGGGGTAGAAAACACATTGGAGACTAAAAGGCAGGTCCAGGACAAGCCAATGAAGGCAGCAGAGCCCGTGCATTTACTGCAAATACAATAAAAACAAGCATAAGACGGGGAAGAGGACAACCTGGATAACATACAACCAAATACAGTCCCTAGATACCCTGTGTATACGATGTGTATGGTGAACAGAAGTCCCGGCACAGAAGCAGAGCTATGCAGTGGTGTCATGCAGGATCATCAGAAAAACTTGTTTTAGCCACATGAAAAAATCAAAATCACTTGTATGTTTGTGAGACAGCCTTTTTCTTTGACACCAACTGCAGAACTCCAATACTCATACACTATGCCATGCACAGTGTTGTGAGATGAGACTGAAATGAAACGTTATGTTGTTAAAGATTTCAAAGATGGTGTGTGCTTGTGACTTGGCTGTGTGACGGCGTGGTGAAGTGGTGAAAATATTCTAAACATAGCATACAATTCAGCAACTGTGTATCATGCAGCAACAATAAATGTTAGTGAGTTGAATATGAATATAATATATGATTGGATTAAAACAAAGTCACTTGGGTTACTCTGGGGTATTGTATCTCCACTGAGCAAAAGAAGGTGCCAACATTTCTGTTCAACCAAAAGGTTTACTGTAACAACACACGTAATCACATTTGCCAGTAAGAATCCTATAGTGGTACTAGAGCTGGGTGGTATGACCAAAAATTGATATCACGGTATTTTTTTAAATTATCACGGTATAACGGTATTTGACGGTATTTTTTTTTCGTGGATGTTTACGTGTTAACCCCAATTCCTAATTGTTTAGAGAATACTTACTGCAGGAAATTACCCTGGTTTGAATAGTCCCACAAAAGAATTGAGTGCCAAGCACTCAAAATTGTAATGAGGTGCAGAAGCCGTGTTTTTCAACAGTACTAAGCGGTACCATGTCTTTGGCTAAGTGGAGTGTGATAGAGTTGGTAATATCATTCCATCGTTTGCTTTTCTTGTCATAGACGGTCCCTTTAGCAAACGCGCCTACCAGGGACGCCTGTGTAGTGCTTTGTGCTGCAGTGCCAACGTTACGCAGAGATTGGGGAGAAGATGCAGCTTTTACTTTCATGCAATCTTCGTATTCCAGGATATGATTGTGGCGGAGGTGGTGAAGCAAGTTGCTTGTGTTCCCTCCTGCAGCTAAAACATTAGCTCGACAACACTTACAGATAATGCGTGTTTGATCCGCGTCAGATTTTTTAAAACCGAAGTATTTCCAAACAACAGAAACGGCTCCCTTTTTCGGAATGAGTTCTGTGTCTGTGTCATTTTCTTCATTCATGCTCACCGCTCAACTCGCTATTACTACCCTAGTCTTTGCCACTACCACGCTCTCCTGCAGAGTTGGCTTGTTTGGTGTAACACTGAAAAACAGCCCCCGCTCAATCTACCGCTGTGCGACGTTCCGCCGCTCTGTGTAGCCTACATATGCGCGCGCACACGGTATGCGGTAAATGAAAGATTCATATCATAAAAATAAAAATTACCGGTTTACCGGTTCAAAAGGTATACCGCCCAGCCCTAAGTGGTACCCAGCCTGAGGACCAAACTGTAGTTTGCAAAGCAACAACAAACTGTATACACCTGAATATCTGCCTAATCAAATGATGGCAGACTGAAGCAGTAGGTCATATGTGTTAGTCAGAGTTAGTTAATATCCGTGTGTTTGCCTTCATACGAGTTGGATGAATATGAGTAGATGGCATCAGCTAATCCTATAAAAGGACAGGGTGAGAAATCAAACATGTCTAATGCTGGTAGTTCTGTGATAATGCGGTACCTGGGCTCTCCACTTTTGGTGATGACTCCACTGTTCAGCAGGCAGTGGAGGAGGCTCGTCACCAGGATGTCAGGCTGACTGTCAGCCAGCTGGGCAATAACAGAGAGGAGCTCTCTGCGCGATGCAGCATCCCTGAGAAGCAAACACATCCGTGTGAACACAAAGGACATACACTCACAAGTGTTTCTATTATTTTGTCTATCTGTCCGTATCAATGAGGGTAAGCTAAACAACAGGAACACCTCTACAGTGAGCATAAGGTCGAATCAGCACCTGAACATTATAACAATATTACTGGAGCATTCCATCCTCAGTTCTTATTTACACCTACCGATATCTTTGTGGAGTGAGACAGAAGAGCTTGCATAGACCTTTGATGGCAGGCTCTGGTAACTCTGAAAGAGACATTATGAAGAAATATTAGTGCTGATTATGGCACCTATTATAAACACAGTGTAGACAACTAACAAAAACAAAGAAATAAAATGCTCACCTTTGCCCTTTATACATTGTTTCAGCTCTCCAAAGATCTCCTTGCGCTCCTTCACACTGGCTGTAGTTACTTTAACAGCAAATTTCTTCAGTGTATATGAAACCTAGAGGAAAAGCACCGGTTTAATCAAAGAAGTAAATGATCACACGGGACAGAAAATAGTGTCTTATCCCTTCATTTTATATACAGTCTGGACCTAGAGCATTGTTTCTCAAACTATAGTACGAGTACCACGGGTGGTACGTGAGCTCCCTGTAGGGGTGCTTGGAGAAATCTCTGAAATACTTTTAAAAATGTAATTAATGAACTGAAAAACACAGTATACTATAAAAAATACTGAATGAAAATAAACTATGGATAAACAGGATTTGCATCTCCTGAAACATTTGGTTGCAACGTCAGCCTGCTATGTATTCACGTTGCATACACAAGCTCAAATGCGACAAAAACATAGCAGGCGGAGGTGACATGAGTGGTTCAGAAACACTGTAATCACGCTTCCAACGAATGAGCTCTGGGTCTTGAACCAGTTCCATTTAGTCCAGTCAATAATTAGTAACAGAGCCGCCTCCTGTGTAAACTGTCTATAGCTGAACAGTGTGCCTTTAACGTCAGTCATGATGAGGCACTCTGACAGCCTAATATTCTCTGAGCTGGCAGAGAGAATACTTGACATTTTTTCCTTGATTCAAAGTGAAAGGTGATTTTCTGTTAATCAATAAATCATCTCAGTTGTGGTCACATGATGTCAGTTCCTTTTTGGCATATCTATGTTAAGATTAGAGCTGTAATCCCACGAGGACAGATTCCATATACATGCTGCTTTGTCTGGGTACGAACCAGACATGTGTCGTCACGTATTAATTATTACACTGTGAAATAATTAATTAGCTGTTTATGGAGGGCGTGGCTTAACTCATCATCACACAGGATGATTGTCCGGCTAACTTCGGAAATTCAGACCAACTTCAGTTTATGACAGTGAGTTTGGACCCTCGATAAGTTCGTTTAGAGGACGGTACCGTCCAAGCAGAGCTTGAGCCGGCCTCCCCCCGCGGACAGAGAGCAGTGCTCGGCCAGCAGGCTGCTCACCGTCCGATGGAGTCACAATGAGGCTACGTAGCTCTGAGCTAACAGCCTGCTCGCTGGCTACTGTTGAATTTTTCGCCAACATTTCTCGTCCAATGTCGAAACACACCGAGATGTTGATAAAGCGGCGCCACGTGTACCACCGATCTGCCGTGTGCCCCACGTGAGCGTCTTTATGTGCGTTAACACAGCCACACAAACCTGCGTGTCCGCTGCCATCTTGCCGGTCTTGATGCAGGAAGGACTTGTTGATGTCACTTCCGGGTCAAAGCTGCTACGTGACCGCCTCTATCATATATTTTATTTTCAACTTAAAAAAAAAATGTTTTCATGAAATGTAAAAATAAACATTTATCACAAATAAATAAATAAATCACGCAAAAATAAAAAGGACGCACTAATATGAAGACAAACATGTAGATACTCAAGTCATATGAATGAAGACAAAATATATCTGTAGGTACACACATATTAAGTTTATACACATTTCAAATGAGATCAAGAGTTTAATCCAATTTGAGCTAACTGAACCTGATAAAAAAAATCATATAGCACAGCGGTCTTCAACCAGGGGTCCGTGACACCTAGGGGGTCCGCACATAGACATATATACATATACATACATACATACATATGTATATATGTCTATGGGTCCGCATAGGTACTGCAGGGCATCATAATATATTGACAATTTTCACCCAAATCAAAATGTAAAACAAAAATGATACTGAGTAAACTGCAAGCATTAATATGTAATAATAAGCTACTAAGCTAATAATAAGCTTTTGACAACAAAATATTTTTTAAATAAATGATTCCATTATGCATGAACATTTATCAATCATAAACACATTTAGGCTAACAACCCAGTATATAAATAGGTTAATATGGTAAAATAATTGATGAAAAACGATTACATGTGCTGTTTACATGTTTCTGTTTGTCTTTCGTCCAAAGGCTGAAAAAGGTTGTAGACTCCTGATACAGAATGTTATTCAAAGTTAAACTGGGAGTGCTGGCAGGCTCTGGAGGGATCCAGCTGTGGAGCAGATGTGAGCATGAGAAGAAAAGCTGATCCATGTTCGATGTTGATCTATGTTGAGTAGATGAGTAACTATCATGATTTTGCACTGTGTATCCATTACTTTTTAATTGCCATTATATAGAAATATTTGTAAGATAGAACATGCTTAGCAGAAACAGGTTTAATGAGGTACTCTGTGCTCCTTTAAATATCCCTTTATTTCTAAAAGAAGAGCCTAAAAACACATTTGTTCTTAAAGGTTAAATGTCTGTCTGTATTAAAAACACCTAACTTTTAAAAATAGATTGCATTAAAGAAAATAGTTCTATTGCTCCTTAAGACAGTGCTTATGGAGTGCAATGTGAGTAGTCTTTGAATACATACGGGACTGTCAGTGTAATTTGGACTTTATAACTTATTTGTAAGTTTATAAGTGCATAGCATGTGTAAAGTAACACTCGAATAGAAAACTTTAAAAAATAAATTGAGTTTGGGATCGACTTAGGCTAATGATAACCAACACCTATATCTTAACTGCACCAGACTCAGACTTAATGCATCTCATTGTCAGAAATACCAATTACTATACATATTTTGTTAAAATAGTTTCATTCATATGTGAATAAAATAAAGACAAGGCAGTGGTATTATTATTTTAGTGGAAGCATAATGATAAGCGGCTGAGCCTTTATATCTAGCAGGATGCAGTCTAAAACAGAAATATCTGCACCTCACTTCGGAAAGTGCTCTTATCTTCCAGGTTATAAAACACAATGGCATCAAGCCTTTTTAGCAAGAAGTATGAGTCTGTGGTTGATAAATATGCTGATAAGCATGTTTGGTCGAATATTTTGTGAGAGGTCAACTGTTAAAACTCATTACATAATATTTGATTTTTTATCTGAGCTGCACATTTATATTATCGGTCAGCAGGGGTCACTGTTCATTCAAATATTCTTTACTTAAACTGCAATTGAACTTTTTTCCACGGAGAAGTAATAATCTATTACTGGTACTTATACAATATTTGGATTCTCTAAAACATCATGTAGAATATTTAACCTCTAAGTAATAACTCAATGTGAATTATGCTCATGTGAAACACTTGAAAATGGTTATTTGCCAGTATCAACCCAAAATGTATGCATCGTGAGAGGATCAAAAGGAGCCACTGCACACTGAATTGACTTTATTTTGTTAGATTTGATTTTAGACTGGCCATTTGACAAATACAACACAAAACAAGAGCAAAATATAAGTCATTCAAAACATGAAACTGTTTTCTTACAAATGTTATATTGAACAAGTATACACATGTATAGATCAAGACACCTTTTAAATACCTTTAAACACATTCTAATGATGAAAACAGCTTTGGGGGCATTTCATTTCTGACAGACAAAATTTTATGAGACATAAAATTCTTTCTTTCTAGTTTAAAGCTATTTGAAACTGCATATTCACTAAGTTTGTTATCTATTCTGTTTTGTCTTCTGTCTTCTTGCCCTGACAGCGTTGACTCTTCCCTAATCATCGACTGATCGTTGTGCTCTTGGATGTGAAACGTCAAGCAGCAGCCTAATAATGTTTTCTTAAAAGAAATTAAAAAATTCATAGTTGTGGTTGTGTGGTGCATGGTGCCTGAGCTATTTTTATTTAGATCTAAAGTTCTTGAAGATTTGTGTATCCTTCCAATGAGGGCCAGAGAAACATACCCATTGAAAAATGAAAAAAACACAGTGAAGCAGCCGAGCAATGGTACCATATCAACTGAAGACTTACACCAATGAAGAGTGGGACCAACAGTCCCATAAATACCTTTAAACACAGAAATAGTATAGACTGAGCAGTTCAGGCGGGATGCTCAGTCCCACAGTTGGCACTCATCTTTTCCTGGACATTTTATCTTTGTCAATTTTATGTCCCTCAGTCCAGATATCTTATTTTCCTCTAATCCTTAGCTGCCGACACTGGCGAAGATTATAAGTCCAATGATGACGAGTGCAGCGACCACTCCAACGGCAATAAACACAATTTTCATCTTCTTGTTCTCCCATCTTTTCTTTTGCTTCACCTGGTTGGCGGTCTTTTCAAAAGTTTTACTCTGTGAAAAAAGCACACACACATAGAAACTGCTTTTAAAGTTCTGAGAGTCATAAACATAGATGAATATGTTTACTTCTTATGAACCAAAGACTGAATTTTGGGGACAATTTTGGAGTTTGCAGGTTTGGTCTCCACGTGTATGGAAGAGGATTTCTATGTGGAGTAAACTTTGAGTTGTTTCCTCACTTTCACATACTATTCAAGGCTATTCAACACTTATTAATAATGGATCATATGACTATTATGGTCTAGCTGAGGGTCAACAAGCACATCACGCTGTTCTCACGTTGCCCTGCTGGCGCGTGTGACACATCACACTGTTGAACATAGTCAGAGGGATAGGGACATACTTTGGGTTAACTAGGAAATATACTCGAAGAGCTGAGGGGAACTGCACAGTGGAATCATTCTCTGTGGTTTTGTCAATATGGGTGGCCCCCTTCACACCGCGTTTAGACTTTTGACCCACTGTTGAAATAAAAACACTGACAGATGCAGCTTCATCATGGGGACAAACATCTATGAAAGCGGCTTTCTTTGAATGCCTGCTTATAATCCATGATATCCCAAAGTGTGATTCTTGGACTTTTCGTCTGCTACTTCTGCTTTTCACTTCTCTGAGAACTGTGTGATGCAACAAAGGCCAGCGAGGCAATGTGGGAACGATGTGACCCGCTTGTCGACCCCCGGACGGACATTTGCCTCGTGGCATGTCCTGGACTCACTCTGGCGTACCCAGGGAGACCAGCTCGCTTCATTCATCTTAAGAAACAATAGGAAATACCTCTCTAAAAATAGCACCATAAAACACAATCAGGATGTAAATTGTACATTTGTTTTCCTCTCCAGCTCCACCTAAGGTGTATTTATAGACATCAATATGACATTTCCTAGTTTTAATCCCTAGACGCCTGTGGAAAGGAATTTGCTCCAGTCATTCACCTTATCCATGCAACACAGACACTTCCACAGAGAACTCTTAGCTAAATTAACCCCAGGTTACCTTTGCCAGCAGCTCATCAGCCCTGTCCTCCAGGTCATCCAATTTGCCAGCTCTCTCATCAGCCTTGTTCAGGTTGTCCAGCATGATGACCTTCACCTCCTCGACATCCTCCTGGGCCTGCTGCAGGCGGTTCTTCCCATTCTCCTGTCCAAACAACACACACAACATGGTTAAAGAGTGACACATGAATTGGATTGATCCAGTCATTCAGGACATTGCTTGTTTAAACTTTTCTAAAATAGACACAGGATGTGATGCATTTTATACTTTGGATTCAACAGTGGAAGTTATTTAGCATGACCAGTCAATGCCAGTCATATCAGTCATATCCAAAAAGTACAGTCCAGAAATACCCGGCAAGAAGGATTTGGTGAATGGCTGGGTGTACTAATGGACATAGGCCTACAACGCACCGGGGCTCTCTCAGGCTCAGCCTGGACAGCATACAAATGAAATACCCTCATCAAAAGTGCAGGCATTGGACTGAGAGAGTCCAAATGAGTCAATTAGATAGAATGCTCCACTTTTAATATGTGCCAACAGGGTTTGGGATTTGTTCTGAGGCCTGTGTGGGATGTGATGCATCGATCTTGTTTCTCTCTTTGGTCCAAGCTGGGTCAGTTTAGCTTGCACTTCCGTTTCTCCTACCTGGTCTGGGAGCATTTAAGATCTTGTTAGAATGCAGCGCTCACAGGTCTGCACAGGCACAACGTCTGATTAGAGAGTGCTTTTTCTAATAGAAATGTCATGACAAAATGAATGTTTATTAATTTATTAATTAGTGATTTTTATAAATTTGGTAAAATGTCAATATTGACACCAACATTGATGTGTTTCATCAGCTATATGATTTAATACACCGCACAAAAGACATTTTAAATGTGCACTTCCACGTGATGGCTCTTAAGTTCAATTTCCTGAACAATTCCACTAATTTTATTTATGCTTATACGTCAGTCTACTAGTCAGTAATAATTCCTGTCAGACACTTAAATGCTTATTGTCATCTGTGGCTCTGGATGGAGTCAAGTGAAAGTCAACTCAACTATCTCAGCTTCAGCTTGGAGACTAATGAAGTCCTGCATTACAACATGAGGTCATGGTATTTAAAAGAAAATTTCCCCGGCAGGGAAAGTTTGATGAGAAATACTATTGATTGCATTATGGTAAATAGTGTTTTTGGAGCTTGTCCCATATTAGGGACTAAAGGTGAGTCCCCTCAAGTCCTTTTTTAACGTCTTCTGTACTTTCCCCAGAGAGGACAAGTTAAAACACTCAGATTGCTTTTAAAATAAGATCATTTATTTAGTCATTCTTTCATGTTTTTTTGTACGTGAAATGAAAATCTTACAGCTTTTTGTCCAGACAGGCTGCCAACTTATTCATGCCAGATATAGATCAGACTGGCTTGCTGTTTCATAAACACAGAAATGATCCTACAGTAAACAAGTCATCCTGTTGTGACATTTTTTTTCTCGTAGATTAAACAAGATTACATTCTTTTGTGAGTCTATAACTAAAGTATTTGTTTCACATAATGAAACTAAATCATTGTTAGAACTTTCCCCAGCAGACATACAAAGAGAAACAGGTTATCAGACATGAAAGCCGAACAGGTTCTCCAAGATCATGTTTGCCTGTTTACACCGTCCTCTAAGCCTGTCCTGAAGACAGTAAAAGAGTGAAGCGACAGCAGGGTGACCACAGCCTGATAAGGACTTCTCTCTGATGGATATTCAGAGAGCACTTTGACCTTGAAGCAGTCTGTCTCCTGACAGCTCTCTCCTTCACCTTTTGCTCTCTGAGCCACGAGAGGAACCGTGCCCGTCGACAGGAACAGGAAACCGACAGATAGAACAAAACAAATTTTCTCTCAGCATCTTGGTTCTATAATTCACTCTGACTTCCTGTACACAGCGAAAGTATGTACACTGTATATGAGTTCACTAAGAAGAGCAGACTCTGCATCAATGACTGGTGGAAACTGATTAATGGATGCTTTAAAAAGGCCCGTTCTGTCAGTTTTGGCCCACCAAATGGCAGCTGAACAATAGTGTGTGTTTAAAATTCAGCCTGCTACGTCTCTACACAGGAACTGCTGCCCATTCCAGTTCCCCTCCTTGCTTCCTTCCTTCCCTCACTCCCTCCCTCCTGCCTGCATTAATGTACCTGGCTTATCCAGGAAAACCACACCTACATCAATAATACCATGTTCATTAAAGCGTAGTGCGCTCCTCATCCCGTCTGAAACAAAAGTGCTGTTGTTGGGCTCATGATATGAATATTGGGTTTTCCATAACACCTGACAGAGTTAATTCATTGAGGAGAGAATGCATGAAGGTTACTGGGATGTGACCATATGCTGCCTGTCAATGGATGTAACCCAAAAAAAAAAAGATTCTTAACTCATGACTCATGAGAGAGGAGACATTTTTAATGGTTTATCTTTCATTAAAACTGAATTATCTGATTTTCTGAAGAAATTAGAGGTGGTTTCAAATGGAAGAGGCAACAGTTGACAGCAGCGAACATGACCCGTTTAACTACATGACCTTTTTGGACTTTACCCACTGATTACAAGAGTCATGAGTATTTCGAAAGCACTGTGCTAAAACAAACCTCCCTCTCTTCCCTCTCTCTTTTTATCGAACATGTTAGCCACTACAACTACGCAAAGAGTCCACAGGTCACATTATATATAGATAGGGACTTACCATGTCTGTCGCGTCTCGTGCTGTGTTTGTGTCGAGGCTGTCACCGGATCCAGAGCATTTAAATGCTGCGACTCAAGTCAACTTTAACACAGGAAACACCGTGAAGCAGCTCTGCAGCTTTATACCTGCCTAAAGTTTCCACTTTGAGTCCTGGAGCTGGGCGGTGTAACGTTTTGCGGCTTTCTATAACTTCGTACGTTGTATATGAGCGTGAACTGTGCTCTGTCACTTTCACTTCTGTCTGGAGCTCGGTCGGTCGGTCGGCCCCTCTCCGCCTGCTGCCTGAGTTTCCTCTGTGAGGCGTTCATGGTATTCCCGGAAACTTTACAATTACAGAAAGGTGGACACGTGACCGCAATGCAAAACCGGACTGTTCGGATTTTGGGAGCTCTGACACAGTTCACAAAGGTTCATTCACAACCAGACACACAACAATGTGCTGTTCTTAAGTAGGACCACAATTCTGAGATACGCTGTTTGTACTTTACCTGAATTTGTCCATTTTATTTCATTCATGCTGGTACTATTATATTCAATAATTAAGATTTTACATTCAAAACACGTGATCATCTTAATATGACGCATTGTTCAACAGCATATAAAGTAGTGAAAATCAGTTTCACCTCAACTAGCAACAACATTAAAATATGACTTACCAATATTATAACTAACTAACTTATCAATATGCATCGATATGAATAACCCACTAAACAGTGTCTTTTTATTACACCTAAAATAACAGTATTACTAATACATTATTAATAACAACGTTATTTTTTTCTACTTATATTGTTCTGTATTTTTCTGATAATGCCTGTTGTATAAGTTTCGTATTACTACTTTTACTTAAGTACTGGATCTGGCTACTTCTTTCATCTTTCATCATTCATGTATTATTTCTAACAGATCTGTCAAAAATGTGAGTGGAAAACAATAAGATAATATCAGTGAAATCTGACTTTAGGTGTCGAGTAGGTTATGTTGTATTGAATTAATTAAATTCCATGAAGTGGATCAATGGATACAAATGGAAAATAGGGATTGATATTTAATATTGAGGTCTTTTTTTACAGTATTTTATTATTATTAACTTTTCTCCAGTATTATACACAAAAAAAGTTTCAGTCATTTATGAATTTTGTTATAGCCTAGATACTGAATGTCTGAAGATCTGGTTGTGAAAATTGTTTTTTTGGAAATGCATACACAGCATTATAGATCTGAATGTATTTGTATTGTATAAATCCATGTCAGCTGGTCATGCTTGCAGGGTATGCATAATACAATAATAATATAATCCATTCATAAATTAGTTTCTGATCTCTATTCTGGACATTTTTAAAATCATAATTACAGCAAATATCAAGCTAGATATCTAACAGTTTAAAAAGATGTATGTTTATTTGGTTGGTATTAAAAGTCCAGTGTGTCAGATTTAGTGGGCTCTATTTACAGAATATGCTAGAAATGTAATATAATATTTAAAAATGTTTTAATTAGTTTATGATCACCTGAAAATAAGAATATTTATGTTTTTGTTACCTTATAATGAGACTTTTACAGTATATTTACAGACAGGGTTCTCTTTTACTGAGTCTGCCATGTTGACTGCCATGTTTCTTCACCTGCTTTGTGGCCACAGTAGTTTCTCCTCCATGCAAGGAAGGATGGAGTGAGAGGAGAGGGTTGCAATCCATAACTATGTGCTAGATGCACATCCCACACACTGGTCCTTTAAGTCATTGTAGAGCTTACTATAGGCTATATTACTATTTTACTATTGTGTTAACTTTTAACAAACTTAATGGAGGTCACCTGGAGAACGTTAAAACTGTGTCAGCATTTGTGGCTAATTATTACATGATGTGATGTTAAAAATGATCCTTACATACAATGTCTATTTTTACTTTGAGTTGGTCTTGAAAATTTACCAAGGGCACCTGAATGCTGCAGCACTTAGACTCTAGTGACATTTCCTTATCTCCTTTATCCAGCAGGGAAATGAGGGAGAACTGCGCAACAGATGCATCCTAAATAAATGCCTTTACTCTGTTTGTTGTCTGTTTAATGAGAGTCTGGTTACTTCTGAATTGTCCTCTCCTTACATCTTTGTCATAAACATTCAAATAGTCCATTTCTAGCAGGCCTTTGTAGACATACTGCAGAGCATTGTGTGCTGTTTGGTCACTGATAAGTGTTGCTTCAGGGCTGGGCAAGCTTTTAAGAGGGTGACTGCTGGTCCACCCTTGTGAGATATATGTGTAATATTCACATAATATTCTCACAGGGACTTACAGCGTGGCTGAGGCACTAAAAAGTACATTTATATTGACCTTGTTGCACTTAATGGTACTTTATTTCTGACTACAAGTTTTCTTTCATTATATTTTGACCTATATTTTAGCAGTAGTTGTATTTGTAGTTCTCGTTTCATAGCAAAACAATGTTGTCTTTGTCTTGCAACCCACTCCTTTGTGACGTAAAAACATTGTACAGTTTTACATAAGTCATATGTTGGGCCGCATGTGGACCATTGTAGAACAGTTAGCCATCAGTTACTAAAACCACGTAGCACTTAAGACTGGACAGGCCCCTGCCACATTTATAAGGAGGTGACAGGCAGACAATATAACTCCATTGTATTAAATGCGTCACTCTCATGAGTAATTAAAATTCTTTCCAGTAGTTTTTGATTCATTCAGTGACAGTCATATGCCAATGGAAACACCATCAGGCCTCTGATTATAAAAAAAAGGTCTAAACATATGAGAGATCAAGACATGCTTAGATTAGCTGACACACTGCCGTACTCAATTTCTTGTAATCTGTTTCAAAGGACACAAAAGAGGATGTAAATAAAAAGAGGATCTAAAACTAGAATAGATCAAAGAGTGAAAACAGAGAAATATAAGAAACAGGAAGTAGGTTAACTCATGCATTTTTACTTAAAACAGGGTAAAAGAACAGAACCCCCTGCTTCATTTAGCTAGCTGAATCAAAACAGTTAGTTTAGATTACTGAGGCACTGTAAGTTAAGGATACTATTCTTTATTGTACTATGCTAAACCCTACAATAGCATAGTTGTTAAGTTGAACATGTAGTAGACTCAAAGTGCAAAGAGTCTGAGAACAGAATTATTTTAAACAGTCTGAAGTCCAAAAAACAGAAATTATGTGGCAGAGTCTGGGAGACTGAACCGGTCTTAAATACTGCAGGGGTTCAATGGTTGATGCAGAACAGGTGATTTGACAGGTGAGAGGCAAAATCGGAGGCCACACCCAGTGACACACAGAACCGAGAGAGACACAAGACAGACAGAAAACACATGGAAACAAGGGGAACACTGGCAACTGAGAGGCAGACAGCTTCCTGATAGTAGGATACCATAGTACAATATGGTACAGTGCATCGTTGCATCATCAAAGTGCACATATAATTACCATAATATATCTGTGATTTAGTATTTAGCATTTTTCTGATAACAGTGGCAGCACACGAGACTTTGTCAGGTCAGACCTCAACAAAAGCCCTCTTCTGGGAAATGCTGCACAAATACAATGGCCATATTCAGCATGCTGATCACCCTCCCTTTGCATCATTGTCTAATAGTCGTCCATGGATGGCAGACTCACATCCGCATGACTACATCAGTCTGAGTCCAGACTGATTTCCCATTAGTAACAAATGGGCTTTTTTGTGTGTTTGTTTGTGCTTCTCTAAGAGGCTGTTGTTCCAAAATCCCATCATGCCTTTTGTCATGGGGATAAAATAATATTTAAGTCACCCTGTCTTGGCCAAACAGCACATTAACTCTGTGTCAGCAGGAGAGGGGAGCCTGTTGGGACCTGTTCACCAGTCTTGCTTTGCCGTGCATTGTGGTACTTCAACAGGTCACAGTTTGGTTTGAATGCAGCCTGGAATGTTTGATGTCTGGTATGCAAATTTTTCTTGTTGTTGTTTTTAAGTTTGAAGATACTGAAAAAATAAATTTATGGTATAGCTCATCTTCATTTTGAGCCATTTGTTGTCTTCAAATGTAGTTAAGATATATTTAATCTATATATTAACAGCCTAATAATAGTTATGTCAGTTAATTGAACTTAAAGTTCCATCAATCCTTAACAGATGTGTGCACAGGGAAGGCATTCTGGCAACTAGCAACTCTCCAGCTGGGCCAGATTTGTAGAATACCACCTTTTTTCTGACTGCATTCTTCACAGTGCTCAAACTTCACAGTGCTGTGATTACAGCATTTCAAACACTCCACAAACATTTTGTTTTCGCTATTTCTCATTTGTGCTTGTATTTCTAAAGCCTATGATGGAACTGAACGGAAACCAACAGTGTGAGAAACACAGCCACAATGCCCTCTTTTTCGTTTCACTAAGAGCTGATCTGAATTACAAGCTGCAGGGGAATCCCCTCTGATCTACTTCTTCAAGTCTCAGTCTCAGTTGGACTGTCTGTCGCCATCTACTGTCAAATGATCAGAAAACACACTTGTGAATTGTGTAATCAAACAGGTTAAAGGAAATGGAAAAATCCTAGTGAGAGGCCAATAAGATTAGGACTACTGCAGCCCAGAACCATCTACAAAATAATATATATACATATATCAGTTTAATCGGAAATCATTTTATTTTTTCATCAATAAAACCAGAAAGTACACGAATAACACACTGAATAAACAGCCTCTAAAAATAGATCCTTAACACATTAGTCATTGGTGGAATGTAGTACATTTACTCAAGGACTGTACCTAATTCTAATAACATTTATTAACAATTTTAGTGCTTTTACTTAAAGGATCTGAGTACTTCAACCAATGCTGTTGCAAATATACAGTACATATAACTAAGAATATGTTGACTGATTATTTTGATCACTTTGCAGCTAAACTGGTACTGTAACAGCAGGGAGAAACACAAGATCTTTTCTTCAGACTTGTATTCTGCAAAAGGACTAAGTGTTTTGGAACATAACATTCGAGTTATGAGCTGTGATTTTGAGGGCCTATTGGATAACATGTGCCCAACAGGGAGTTGTAAATGATCTCTCTCAGCTTGTTGGCTGGAAGTGTGTGGGAAGTGTGAGAACAGACATAGGTCTGAAAGCTGACTCTGTTTATTGAATTAAAGTACCAAAGCCATATGTTTAAGTGTGGAGGTCTTGTGCCCCCTCCCCAAGTTATTATTTTGTTCCTCACCCCAGGTGACAGCTATATTTCACACCATTTAAAGTGAGCTTTGGGAAGTTTGGGATCATGGGATTTCACATTTTTTTGTGCAAAAATGTGTTTCTTTAACTGTCAGTATTATTGACATTTGTAGATTTAAAGCCTGTGTACTATTAATACACATCATCATCATCATCATCATCATCATCATCATCACACACTTGCATACAATACTAAGCAAGGAAGCAGTATTAACTTTTTGTATCCAATAAATGCAAGTAATCTGCAACAATAGTCTCAAAACCATATCCATTTTAATAACTGAGGGGTACCACAAGGTTCTGTCCTTGGTCCTTTGTTATTCATAATCAACTTAAACTATCTACCTAAGTGTACATTTGTTTTTTTGCAGATGACACAGTCCTGTATGCATTTTCAGGTATGAATTTCAGGTACCCAACATGTATTTTATTGATCCCACAGAGCCTTTAGCAATTAAGCCTATCTCCTGTGGAACCAGCTCCAAGTTTGAGTTCAGGAGGCAGGCACCCTCTCCACATTTAAGAGCTTATAATAAGCCTGGCTCTGGTGAGTCCTGAACCATTCTTTTGTTATGCTGCTATAGGCCTAGACTGCTTTTTCTTTTTTCTCCAACTGTACACATTCATGTTCCATTCATGCATGTTGATAAAGCCATGTGCACTTGGCTTCATCCCTGGAGTTTTTTCTGCTTTCTCACAGGTTCTCATGGATCATGGCTATGCTTAGATTGGGGATTGGTCGAGCCAGCTGCTGTGGTCCTGCTTGATGTCCACTATAAAAACTATTGATAATATTAGCATTTTTCTACTATTAGTCATATTTCTATTATAAATATAGTTCCAACTTTAAACTCAACCAGTCAGTTTTTCTTGCCACTGTCTCCAAGTGCTTGCTCATTGTGAGAATTGTTGAGTCTCTGTAAATAATATTATCAAGGGCATGGTCAATGGTCATGAGATAACTTCTGTCATGAATTGAATTGAAAATGAAAACTCTGTGATGTCATCACAATGTAAATTGTATGTCTATGGGCGAAGCAGAAACTCCTAGGTGTTATCGTCAGAAGAAACATTTCAATTAGCCTAATGACCAGGAACCAAACCCAGAAGCTTGAAAACTTTGTGTTTGCTAACTAATGTGTTGTGCAATGGACTGAAAAGGCACCATCTTTGGGTTTGGTATCCAGTTATATAATACACCATAACTCCCTATTCTGGTGCTGCATACAGGACTTTATTGTTTAATAATGTTTTGATTATCTCTTATTGTTTAAATATGTCTGCTTATGTTTGCTTCACACTTTGAACATAAGTCTTCTTTTTCACACTCTTTATATCTTTGATCGTGTGAAATAATAACATCTTAACTTACTTACCTGCAGCAGTCCACCAGTGCCATAGGAACACTTTCAGACCATTCACATCACTTTCAGTGGCGGTAAAAACACAATCCACCCAAAACAGTCCAAAAACCTCAGATCTGGTCTCATGTGATCATAAAGCTTTCCTTCATTAAAATATCAGAGTCTGCTTCATGCCTTGAGGCATATTCGTTGTATAACTTTGTTTTTCACTAATTCCATGGATCTGTGAGGTAATGAAGTTCCTAGCCAACTGTTCCAGTTTGTCCTGGCTCAGTCTCTTAAGACTGTAACTTCAAAGCTGCTGTGGGTGTTAAAGTGGCCTCCCTCACTGCTGACCTCCTCAGCAGGATATTTGTTTTTTACAGAGAGCATGTTCAGTATTCTCTATAAAAGTCGTTACTCTTGAAAATCTCATTGTTTCTCTTACTGCTTCCCAAGTCTTATCTTTTTTATATTTATTTTAAAGATATTTCAACACATCCTAACTGTACACAGTTCATCATTATATATATACTATATTACAATTCAAAACTTTAAATTGTACATTGTAATTAACATTGTTATTAACTATCACAATCAATACTTACTACACTGAGTTCATATCCTGTTCTTTTTATGGAGATTCTGAGGTTTTACACTCCACAGTGACTTTTACTGACTCTTTTTGACTACTCTTGGACCAACAAACAAACAAACAAACAAACAAAAATATTAATAAATCAACAAATTAATAAATGATTCAGTATTTATCCACCAGTTTATAAAGGACAGCATTTAGAGCTTTATAAAAGGAGTTGAAATGAATAATTACATCTGAAAAATTGAAATAAGGAATAACAAGAAAAAATACCTTTTTGGTGTCTATTCTAAATTCCCTAAGTGGCGTAATGATCTTTCTAAAATTCAGGTTCTGCCCTCTACATATGAACATGTCAGTACTTTATAATATTAGTCTCTATTGTACAGAGCAAATACTTTAAAATTGCCAGACCAGGATCATTATAACCCTGTAGAAACATTACAAGAACATAATGCTGACCACAACAAAAATGTCATAAAGTTCATTTAGGTCTCCATAAACCCTCATTTGAATATTATAAGATACAACAGGCGTATTCTAGCGATTTCAATCAGAAAACAGAGAAAGTACAGTAGGTGTAATATAAAGTTACTCTTCAGTACCAGAGACAAACCTTAAACCACTATAGCAGCATGACAGGGATATGAGAAAGAAATATTTTTCAAGCATGATAAAGTCTGTGCACGGCGTACACCTATAAGCATGTAGTTAGATTGTTCTGAATCTGTAAACAGCAACCATTCACAAGTTAATAAGTTTATTAGAGACGACTTCACAGTAAGGTCTGCTTTGATCACTCCAGCGTCTCTGTAATGTTGGCGTTCTCCTTGTAGGCAAAGCAACTGGGGAAGATGCCGATACTTCCAGCGCAGTGTCCCTCCAGCCACTCCTCATTAACTACAGGACAGTGTAAGAGAGACATAGATCATAGATCAACAGTTCAAATGAAAGTGATCAAAGACAAAACAGTTTTTATGATTCCTCTGATAATCCATTTAGTCTGGGGTTATCCTGCAGGGCCTTACCTTCACCCAGGATGTCAATGGTGTCTCCTTCGCTGAACTCCAGATCCTCTGGGCCCTGAGCAGTGTAGTCATACAGTGCCACCATCTGATAGAGGATGGTACGGTTGACAAGAGGGTCTTCTGTCTGAAGTATAAATGGATCATTAATGGACTTGCATTTATGTAGCGCCTTTCAGACGACTCAGACTACTTTACACTACATGTCACATTCACACTCACACTGACTCACATACACAATTAGTGGTTCAGTACATTTTGTTTGGTGAAAGCACAGGAGAAAATCAAATATAACATGTAACATGCAAACAGCAAATTGTTCTTGTACCAATAACTGTATTTGCAGTATAAACTCAAGGGTGGGACTGAAGCGATTTGCAGTAAATCCAGGGATCCTTGAGGTGATCTTGCAGTTGAAAAAACAGTCCTCAGTGACTTGTAGTCACAGCAAGAAAAAATGTTATTAAATGCCTTTATTGAATTGGCTTGAATGTTTGAATTCCTTGGTGCACAGTATATTACGTTGTTTTATGTGATTCTGTAATAGGGCAACATAAGGGTCTTTTCAGTTTGATTCACTACCTGTACCTACCTACATGTTTAGATTTGATCAGAGCAATGTTACTCTAACTAACCACTGTTACCACAAAGCATTGGCTTAACTTTTCTACTATAAAATAACAGATTGAGAATTATTTCGATGTTACATGTCAATGTTATCAGTTGAATGGTGTCATTCCAACTCTTTAAAGAAACTTTATGCTCTGGGTACCTGTGGGCTTCTTGCTGTCAGACTAGTAAGTAATATTAGCTGGCTGCTATGTCTTGTGTTGCTGACCTTGCTTGATGATGGTGGTTGCACTGGGCGGTGCTAAATCACAAAAAATACAAATTTCTACATAATGTTGCTTTTAGGGAGGAAATCTATTGGGACGGCAAATGCAACCTCACAAACACATCCGTGCAACCCAGTACCTGATGTCCATTTTCAATCCCTAATGTGTTAAGTGAGTTATTAATTTAAATCCTTACCTGACACCAAAGGGTGACTCTGCCGGCCTCAGCCACCTCTTGTATGGTGCTGCCTGGCTCCACCTCCCCAGCCAGAGGTATTAGAACCCGGGTGCCATGCTGCTTATGTCTGATGAGAGAAAGAGAGGGAGTGGTGAGTGTGAGAAATAGCAGGAGAATATAGGAGGATGACAAACATCAAAGCTCAGATGGTTGTTATCAGCCTCATTTCAACAGCTAGATTAATGACTGGTCCCGTAGAGTTATTGGACCTACAGTGTAGAGCGGACAAGGAAAAGCATATTTTTAGAACTGCAGCATCTGAAATTCAAATAGACAGACATTGCATTTGCAGATTTTTACCTGAGGCGCAAGTTAGATGCTGGCTGTCCCAATTTCTGTGCAATTTGTTCCTTTATTTCATGGTACGGTGTGTCCAGGGGGATGGACAGAGCCACAGTGTACCTGTAGTGGACCTTCACCACCACAGAGGCTGCCTCTGCTCCTTGATCTGCACCTTGATCTGCATACTGGAAACAAGCAGCAGAAACACATTTAAAGACAACACAAACCAGCATGGGACCACTATTGTATGCTATCCCTCTATTTCCACACACCTCCTCTTATCAAAATAAAGGCACACATTCCCCCAAATTGTGCAGTAACATAATGAAATGAAGTTACAATACTAATCATCACTAACTGTATGTGTGTTGTAAATTATGATTAAACTGATAGTGTGATTAAACTAAACATCAGCTGCTTTTCTTCAAGAACCAACAGGTGTCCATGGTTCAATGATTATACAGAAAAGAACCTTTATGTGATTCCATGTTTTGCACAGATGCAGGTGGCTTTTCAGAGCAGGTATTACCTGGACGTTGGCTGTGTACTTTGGAGGCTCTGAGGATGTCAGCGGTGGGTGGGTGGCAGAAATGTAGGATGGAGGTGGAGTCTCTAAAGAAGAAGATACTGCAGGGAAAATGCACACAGGTACAGTCTGAGCACACACAGTACACGTCTAATGGAAGGTTAGGAGCAAGAACTCAAACAATGCTCATGCTTATATGTACATCGCTGGCTATAGTCATCATATGTGCAAAGACCCTATCCTAAAGCAATGCAGGCTTCAGCAGTTGTATTAACTTGACCAGTGTGTAGGATTTAGTGGCATCTACTGGTGTAGTTGCTGATTGCAACACAGTTAAAAACTGAAACGCATGCTGTCCACCATAGTGGACATGTAAAAAACACCTTGAAAAATACATGTTTAAAAGAAGAGTGTGATCAACCTTTAACCCGAGGAGGAGCTGCAGAGCTGTGCTGGGTTTTTGGGCGAGTGGGTGGCTTGAGTCCCGGTGGCAGAGGGATTCCACTGGGAACTGTCTGCAGAAGAAGACAAGACAGGAAGATCAGTGAAACAGCAATTCTTTTCCTAACTGTGAAAAAACCCACTGAATTCTTCTCCAGCTATCTTTAGTTGAAAGGAGCAGAGTAACCTTAACTGCACTGGCTGAAATGCCCTGGGAGTTTTAGAACATTTTGAAGTATTTTCACTGACAGTTTTGCTGCCAGGTCTCAGGGGTGAAGCAGCTCTGTTCAGCATGAATCTAATTTTGAGAAATCGCCCAAGTGCCACCATTTAAGCTCTAAACTAACTCTACTAAAGGCTGGTGCTCTGGTGTAGTCATAATAATCTGTACGCCAGGGGTCTTCAACATTTTTCAGGTCAATTTACCCGCAAATGACAAAACTGTTTTCCTTATAGTGGATATATCTATTATGTCTATAATGTCTATTTCTATTGGAGATCTATTCTGACTATTACACGAGGGAGTACATTACCTTTTCCTTTTTGCCTTTAGATGCCTTGACATCTGCAGGATCAACCAGGGACACTGGCAAAAGTCCTCTCTGAAAAATAAAGGTCTGAAAGTCAGACAAAGCTAAATACAGCTTTGTCACCAACCACCAAGTTTGTAGATACCAGATTCTCTGTTCTTAATAGTTTTAACAACCCAAAGAGGAATAATTGCATTAAAATTACAGATTTAAATAATGAAATATTATTCCATTCGACTGACCATGCAAGAACTGATTTTCATGGTTACCTGTCAGCAGCAGAAACCAATTGTGAACATAGTAATGATATATCATCATGTAAATAACTGCTGTTTGCCATATCTACTGTGTTGATGATACATCAGAGGCTACTGATGTATCAACTGTTGATATGGCAAACAACAATTATTAACACACATCCAGCAGACACAGAGACACTTTATCATTCATTTGGTCTGTAACACTCCTGAGAAAAATATCATGGCATTTTAGCAGCTTAGATGTTACTATCTGTTACGATGTTGCTTTCAATATGGGTGCGGCAGTGCAAGACACAGTGGGCTATCCACAACCGTGGAGGGAGCACCATCAGTGGTGCATGTAAGGATGTTGGGGATTGTGATTAAAAATGGTCTGGCCCTTGATGTCTGTTTCCAGATATTTGGAAAACAAAACTTAATCCGCCATCTTTTAACTGCTGGAGGACTTATTGAACAGAGAACATCAGCAGAGCATCCTTGTCAGAGGTGGTTGTCTCATCCAGCTGAAGACTGAATGGACAGTCATGCATGATGATAAGCAGCTACTACCTCATTATTATTCTGTCTGCTTTTTGGGCTGAATTATCAACTAAAGATCTACCAGATATTTCCTTCAGGAGTGGGTGAAGGCTACCATGTTTACTTTACAGCATGTTAGTGTGATTTGAGCGTTTTCTGCCTGTAGCCATGTAGCCAAAAAAAACAAAAAAAAAAAAGAAAAGAAGAAAAGGCTAAATGAATGTAGCTTTTAAAGCTTCTAATCATACAGTATACTATTTAATCTGGATCGTTGGCTTCTCTCTCTCCTCACCTGTCCATCATATATGACAGTTGCCATTCCATTTCTGTCCTCTTCACCAAATAAAAACACCATGGCCCCTCCTGGCACAGTCAGCTCTCCTGGACTCCGAGCCATGTAAGGGATCCGCATGCGCATGTATCGAGAATCTCTAACAGGAAGTACATCGACGTGTATTGTTTCACTATAATGTGATGTTCAATGGTCTCACCAGCTCAGGGTAATAATATTTCTATGTGACTGGTGAGAATACTCACTGAGCTCCATCAACCTTGGGCTCGTAGTAACCAGGTTTCTGTGGAGAAGACCAAGTGGCGGTTAGCAGCTGACTGACATCTTGATATCTTTATTCATACTGACACCGATCATTCTCACCTGCATCCTCAGAGGTTCAAATCCTCCAAAATCATCATTGGGGATCATGGAGGAAATCACCTGCAAGGAGAAGATAATATTTATTATTACTGAATTCTACACAGCTCATTTCAGATGTGGTTTGAATGACTTTTATATTGTGTTTTAACCTATTATTAGGCCTCATCAGGTACTGAGTATCAGGCTGTCATTATAAATCTACTGAGACTGACTGCTGACTGGGATCAGGACCCTGCTACCACATATGGCTGACAAAAGGGCATGCGAAAGTGATGTGACTTCCAATCTGAATTGTGAACTATTTTGATAATTGTAAAAACTTGGATGTTGAAGTAATCCAACCATATTACATAGACCCATGACACAACATTCACCATGAGAATCATCTACCTTAGCTTTGCCCAGGAAGTCTCTTTGCTGCAGCTGCTCCACATCCTGTTTCCTGGGACGAAACACCACACCCTCAGGCACCAAAAGAGGAGTCGGGATCTCCTCCCTCTGTTATTAAAGTCAGAGTTAAGTGTTGCCTTTCAATGCAAATGACAATAATTATGTATACCTATATAGCGACTTTAGCTTTTTAATTATAACTGTTGCTTTTTTATATAATAATTATTATTAACTATTTTAATTATAACATTTTAGAATGATTAAATAACTCGTTTTTTATTGAGTTTGTTCATTCCTGGCATTTGAAACAATTCACGGCTTCCAAGGTTTTCAGCCATATCTCTGTGTGGTAAATGGATTGCACTTACTGCAAATACTGTGGTGCTTTTCCCCCTTAATGGACAAAGTGCTTTACATTCATAAACTCCACCGACATGCTGGCCTGTCAGGGATCCATTAAGAGGTGACCCACTCTACATTCTCATAACAGGATGGAGGTGACATTAAAGTTTGGCAGTAATGATAGTGGCATAACAAACAGCGGTTTCATATTTTTTAAAATATGCCCTTCCTTATATTTACTCTTGGACTTCAATAATTTTACTACTCATGCATAACAAAAAGTGTTATTCCCTGAGGCTACTCAGAGCTTAAATGTTAAACTAGCCTTAAGGTACATATTGTTTTTTAGTTTATGGATTTCTTTGACCCAGCTCAACTCAACTGGGGCTGAGGTGAGCAGATCATTCTGCCTCATACCCTTTGACTCACACCTGTGCAGATGGAGGTACATCCACTGGCTGTGAGTTTTTATGGTAAATGCACCACCTGCACTCAAATTAAATGGGTCCACTGCCCTTGATGTTACCTGATAGATAGACACACCACCATGGTCAAATGGAGCACAGGCAGTGATTCACTTACCAGGAAGTAAAGTTTCCATTTCATTACATCTTTAAAGTAGTAAGGATAAGCAAACTTTCCCAAGAATCAACCCAAGAAATTGTAAACAACAAAAACATACACAACATTTGTCACATCTCGTGTTCTTCCCAGTCTGTTCTGAAAGTTCACTCACCAGGACGCTTTCCAAAGCCATCTCTATGTTTGCACCTCGACCTCCTCCTTTCTCCTGGGAAGCTGACAGCAGGACCTCCTTGGCCTGCTCCCACTGGCCCATGTAACAGTACACAACTGCTGCATTATATAACACCTAAGGGACACATCACAGTTATACATTTTAGCACCATGTGGGTGTGACAGCTAAGATTCTTGACAGATGCTTGAACCAGGAACATCAGTTCTTTCTGTCTTAGTGTCCTCTCGTCGCACTGCTTTGTCTTTTTGTCTCTCTGAGTTCATGAATTGGAGTCAGAAAGTCTGAAAGGGGAAGGGGAAGCAATAATTTCTGCTCAAGTTGAAGCGCCTCCTTTAGATGTATCTCTGTCTTCATTTTCTCAGTGTGAATTAGCATCTATTTGTGGCCACTCATGACCTACCACTTATGTTCTATGCAATCGCAGCAGCTCTAAAATTTGCTTTAATGCAAACAGACCTTTTATTTACACACACAGACATCGACCCAGGATGAAGACATCACTGAGGGTGATGATGTGATGTGACATTAGCCTTTAAATCCTGGCTGAAAGCATGTTAGCTGCTACTGACTTGGTGCAAGCACAGGTGCATTTTCTGTGGATAACTAGAACATTTGTTATCTGTACTTTCAGAAATATGTGATTGTGTAACCTCTTCTTCTGCCTTCATCAATGAGGCTTTGTTAGCTCCCAGGTGTACGTGACATTTAAACTGTACGGAGGTGATGACACGTTACAATTCGTACTGACAGCGTGCACGGGACTGGATTGGAAGGCCTTTTATTGCACTGTAGTGTGTCAGACAAAGCCTGCTCAAACGGGTATGTCTTTGGGTGAATGCAGGTGTATGGTGCAGTGTGTATGTTTGAGGCCAAATGTCAGACCTGCCAGCTGAAGAGTTTGAATCGCAGTCCCAGCTGTCTGTAGTCAATGACCACGTTTCCTCTCATGTGCTTCTGTGCCCAGATACAGTCTGACAGAGCCTCTTCCAACCTGGAGGGACAGAAACGAAGAAACAAACAGATAGAGATGAAAGCAATATCTATCTTCTCATTTAAACACCGTGTCCACAAGCAGCAAATATGGATGATACCACACTGATTTTCCTATTATTCTTATATTTTATTATCTGTTTGAAAGGTTAGATAGATTCTCTTTAATGTTGTGTAGCCTGTAAGACAGTGTTTTGGATAGGGTGCTTCCTCCTACCTGTCAATCTGCATCATCAGTGCTGATCTCTGGAAGAAGGCAACAGCAAGGCGTTCATCCTTGGCAATGGTGAGGTCTAAAGCCTGGACATCACAGAGGTGAAAAGAAAAGTTCAGGTTGGCCACAAACAGATGGAGGTATTACATTATTATTATTATATGTTTCCTTTCGACAGTGTAAGTATTCAGCAGTTTGAGTTTTGCACTATTGCTCAAAAGAAAGCTTCTGCAGAAGTTCCGGGTTTTGATTTACTTTTCGTTGACACTTGATGTGACTTTTCGGCCTTTTCATCAGCCTGCTGAGACTGATACTATGGACTGCCCCCCTTACACATATACAACAGACAGACCTTCAAGGCCAGGTCTAGTTGTCCCAGAGCCAGGTGAGCTGAGGCAGTGTTGAACAGAGTGCGAGACGTGGGTTCAGTGATCTGCTCCAGTTTAGCCAGAGATCCTTGCCAATCCCTGGCGTCCACTGCCTCCACCGACTCATTCCACAACTGTAGTAACTCAGTGTAAAGCATTCTGGACAGCACAAACAGGAGGAGAGCAAAAATAAATAACAGATATTAATATACAACAGTCTCCTTAGCGTTTCTTTCTTTTTATTCGATCGCTTTCTGTGGAGCAGAAAATTCTCCTCATTACTGAATTTGATTCCTTGACATATAGAGCAGCTGTATGTTTGTGTTTAAGGAAACAGGAACCATTCTGATTATTACTATGGTAACTGAGGTCAGAGGACAGGGCTTTCTCACTCTATAGACACAACACATAACCTTGATGCCGCCACAGAGTCAGATAACAATGACAGACCTCTAAGGGGAAACATAGGTCTGCAGACTAGTGATCATTTCTGGACAGAGTAGTTGTGCCACTGTCCTGAGGGCAGATAGACAAGCAGAGAGGACAGCGTCTTCAGAACTGAGGCAGCATCATGACAAGACAAGTGTACTGATGAATCTTCCATTTTCTTTGATCAATAAATCTTTCAGCATAAGACATCTTGGGCTCCTGTTCACCATTCAACAATATTCAAATCAGGCTGACAGACACACCTGTTAGATATACATTAATATTCAAAATAGAAAACTGGAATATTCAGACGTCTGAAAGGCGGGGATATGTTTATGATCTGTCTCCTATATTAAGCAATAAATCAGAGCTCCAGTACAATGTAGGATTGAGGAGAAGTGGAGGATATGTAGACTGGATCACTGGATCAAAGACAAATACACATACAAATTCTTACATTAAGAAGAAAAAGAACACAATAAAAATGAAAATATCAGTATATCAATTTCTTAGGAAACTGGGCTGATACTGATAGGGAACACATTTTTACTGGAACACTTCCTTGTACCTTACCCAGTGCCTGTCAGTACAAGTTGTATTATTTTGTTCAGGCTGAATAATTTATCCAAGAGACGTGATAAATCCTCTACATTCAGACAGCTTACCTTTTTGCTCCTAGTTGAGAGGCTAGTAAGAGTTCAATCAGCTTCCAGCTCTGTCGTGATTCCTTCTGCCTTCTGCACTGTGCCACTGGTAAAGTGAGTGAGAAAAACCAGCCTCCTCAGAAATCTCCACCCTGCTGCTACAAGGAAGTGTTCCATCCACATTCCCGAGACCGGACTAACTAACACTGGCTCTGGAATTCACCTCTCTGTGTGGCACGTGTACATGCCAATTACAACGTACATGAGTCACAGGCTTTAAATGAACCTGTGTGTTGTGATAACCCCAGGAGGACAGACTTTGTCTTGTGTCCAAACTAGTTCTGAATATGAATTTCTTACAGCAGATGCTTTGTTTGGAAATGTAATGCAATCATTTACATCATGTCAGGTAAACTGCCTGTAAATCACAGAAAAATGTAGAAAAATTACTGTTTAGTAAAACCCCGCTACAAGACTGCACGGACAGGTGGAAACAATGTCTGACATTTGATCCAGGGACTGTGTTGCAGAAACTCCATGATTGTGAAATTCTGTATTGTCTGTGTATAAGGACAGCAGATAAGATCTAATGCTGAGTACTCATTCTTTGTGTTTACATAATAAAACTGTGATACTATAAAGTTTTGAATGAGATCTTTCCAGTGTGACCTTTGACCTCCCTTTACAAGGAATGTCTCTGAGGAGGAAGTCAAGGTAAAAATCGCTCTGCTTTCCAGAACTTACGGCTTTTCAAACATTAGGTGATATGGGTGGTTAGGCGTATGAATATGTTGCTTAGAACCAACAAAAAAGTATTTAGTCTACTGGATCAACCTGCTGCACAGGTTGTATTTAGATGTTAATGTAGTAGTGCAGCTACAGTGTGTCCTCACCCCACCACAGAAACATGCAGAACAACCAGTGGTGGGAAAAGGATTGAAAAAAGGATGAAATTCTCTACTCAAGTGAAAGTAGCACTACAAAAATGTGAGAATACTTCTGTACAAGTAGAAGTCCTGTATACAATTAATTTAGCTAATTTTGCTATCTGTGAGTGCTACATAGAACATTATTAGTTGACTGATTTAGTTGATTTTAAGCTAATATCCACAGACACATTTTCTATATATCTGTATCTATAGTATTGTCTTTTGTTATTTTATTTTATTTTTAAAATGGGGCTCATTTTATACCTTAAATATTTACCCACAAAGGAAAGCAGCCATTTTGACACGTAATAGTAGTGTAAACACAGGTGTTACCGATGATACTAATTAAGGTTCAGTTCCATTTAGCTCAAACAGAGTCAGGGTGCTGCTGCGCTGCATGTTGGCTCACTGGAAAGGAAATAAATGGAACGGAACCTTAATTAGTCTCATTGTAAACACCTGTGTTGACCCTACTGTTTCATGTCAAAGTGGCTGCTGTGGGTCTATTATAGTTAATTAAGGTCCAGTGTTTGCCACTGAAAGTGCTAAAACCTCTAAATGAAGTACAGTAGTTGGGTAAACGCACTTAGGCTCCTCCGCTGCTGATTACACCTGATATTCTGCGACTTGCCTGTAGTCTGTTTCTCTCTCTCTCTCTCTCAAAGTAACTAAAACTATTTAATAGAATAGAATAGATCTTTATTGTCATTGTCACAGGTACAACGAGATTGAAAGTGCTTCTAGTCAGTGCAATAAAATCCTAGCATTAAAGTGACTAGTGACTGTTAAAATAACTAGAATAAATAAGAATAAAAATACCTGAGACATTAAAATGTACTAAAATAAATAAAATTATACATATGCTAAAATCAAAATCAAAAAAGTCTGCATAAATCATCTAACCACACAGATATGGTAATGTCAGGTGGTTTGTAAAAGCTATGTGCGTGTAACATTCTCAGTAAACGGTATTGTAGTATTTTATCTTTTCACCTCTCTTTGAGAACATTTGTTTTGATTACTACTTATACGCACCGACAGTATAGAGAATACATAAACTTATATGTTTTTTATATAAGCGTATACTTGTATATTATATATTCTAAAAATGAATGGTAAATCTTACGAGGCGCACGTAAACGCAGCACAGAGCACAACATTGTCATGTGACACAGACAGTACGCGCAGGCGCAGAGGAGTCTCGTGTTGTTGTCACCTGCTTGTTTGGAACATGAGTAAGATGTCAGCTCTGCTGGTCACAGTGACGCTGCTTTGTGTTCAGGTGCTGCATGGCCTGCCACACACGGCCTTTCAGGTAACGTTTCACCTTTCACTGTTTGTTTTTGTTCCTCTGAAACCCTCAGCAAACTCCCGCTTAACGTCTCGCGCTCTACTTCTCTACTACTCACGTGACACTGTGACACTTTGAATGATGGAGTGACTCAAGGTTTCAGTTTGGACCAGAAGTCTGTCATTGTGTGTGTGGTCTTTCTAATGAGGCATTAATACATCTCCAGTCTCTTGAATAGTTTGGTCCCTCTCAAATACAATTCAGTGTCAACTAAAATCCCTCTTTTATTCTCCCTCCAAATCTCTGCTGTGTAAAGTGTTTGAACATTGCTAATCTGCGCTGTGAATTCATTTTTATAGTCAAAGAAACCTCATGGAGTCAACAGAGAGCCTCAGTTCACAGAGAAGTATTTCAGTCAGACTGTGGACCACTTCAACTTCAACAGCATGGGGAACGGGACATTCAGTCAGCGTTACCTGATCACAGGTGAAACTGGTTTCTGTTTTATATCTATGGTATATATTGTAATATACGAGCCCATGTCTGACTGTGTTCTGTGTTCCTCTCCTTTTTAGAGAAGTACTGGAAGAAAGGCCATGGTCCTGTTTTCTTCTACACTGGAAATGAAGGAGACGTCTGGGAGTTTGCGCTCAACTCTGGATTCATCACAGAGTTAGCTGCCCAGCAGGGAGCCTTGGTCATATTTGCTGAACATGTAAGAAAACACAAACAGTCACACACAGACCGTCATTTTCTTCATGTTGATCACATTGTTATGACAGTTTGTAGATCATGTGACACAGGGAAGTGGAAAATGACTCACATAAAACCTCTCAACCTCTCATAAAACAAAACAACTGTGCACAAAATTACACCGTAAAAAATCTCAACATTAAGCATCTCCTTCAGAACTGTCATACAATAACAAAAAAGTGTGACTTCCAACAGTCCCATCACCAGAGAGATGTGGCGTATTCTATCTGGGGAAATAGCACTAAGTGCAGCTGCAACTTCAAAGGTGTTGTGTAAAGTTGCTGCTTGCTCTAACTGAGCATTAATTTTTACTCTCCATAACCAATATTCATGTTGATTTATCTAGGTGGTAGTACCTAACGAGGTGGTTTTTCTCACAAGTTCCTTCATGTTAGTCTCGCCAGGGCCTTTTTGTTGTCATTAGCTGCTTCTGTGTGCTCTTGTCTGAACCTGTGTAACTCCGTCCAATATTACCGAGTCCTGTTCACTTGCGGCCTGCATCTTCTTGCATCTTGCCCAGTGCAGTTCCCGATGTGGTGACGGTACATCCAATATTTGTTTGTTCTTTTTTTGTTAAGCCTCTGTTTAGTTGGCTTTCTGCTCCGAAAGTAGTCTTAAAGAGCCGTTTTAATTGTTTTTTTCAAGAGCATGGCGCATGGCACCACCGGAAGTCTCAGAGCTGAAAATTTTTTAAATGAAACTTTCGTCCTCCTCTTCCTTTTCCAGAGGTACTATGGCAAGTCTTTGCCATTTGGCAAAGACTCCTTCAAGATCCCCCAGATTGGCCTGCTGACAGTGGAGCAGGCGCTCGCTGACTACGCTGTCATGATCACTGAGTTGAAGCAGCAGCTGGCAGCCACACAATGTCCTGTCATCGTGTTTGGTGGCAGGTAGGACCGACCTGACCAACACTTTTACTAATGT
This sequence comes from Larimichthys crocea, assembly GCF_000972845.2. Classification (NCBI taxonomy): domain Eukaryota; kingdom Metazoa; phylum Chordata; class Actinopteri; family Sciaenidae; genus Larimichthys; species Larimichthys crocea. The sequence continues at coordinate 51,185,782 of NC_040013.1, read as the reverse complement.
TGTCTGTGTGTGTGACTTTTTATTTATTTAAGTAACCAGTCAGACACACAGTGTGTAGCTTTCTTTTGTGTGCCCTTGAAAAATAATCTTCATGTGTGATAAAAGAACTATTCTTTCAGGTAGTTGGCACTCCTCAGTTCATATTAACACAGGCACGACACAAGACTTCTTTTAAACTCTGTCCTGTTTGCTCATCTTGGATTATTCCTGCTCAGCTGTATCCTCTCTTCCTGCAGTTATGGTGGAATGCTGTCTGTTTATATGAGACTCAAGTATCCAAACATTGTGGCTGGAGCTCTGGCTGCCAGCGCCCCTATCCTATCCACTGCTGGGATGGGAGACCCCAGGCAGTTTTTCAGAGATGTTACAGATGTAAGTGCATGGATGCTCTTCCTTTTTGCTTTCACCCACCTTGTGATCAGACAGACATGAACATTACTTACCTAAACTTAAAAAACGTTTGAGAATATCTCAGTTTGTGCCAACTGTTATTTGTGTATTGTTAAAGCTGCTTTTGAAACCCTGTATAATGATCTTTGTTTCTCTTTCAAAGGATTTTGCGAGCGTCACCCCTGAATGCAGAGATGCTGTGAGAGGAGCGTTTCATCAGCTGAAGGAATTAGCTGAACACCAAGGTAAACCTGTGTGACAGTGTTCTGTCTGAAGAGAGGATGGCCTCAATTTTTTTGACTCAGAGTGAAAATATATGTTTTTGTGGAGATGTAGTAACTATAGTAACACACTACTGCTGTTACCAGATTACAGTCGCATCCAGTCTGAGTTCTCCCTGTGCAAGCCTCCATCATCTGCTCAGGACATCCACCAGCTAAACGGTCTGCTGAGGAACGCCTTCACTCTGATGGCCATGCTGGATTACCCCTACAGCACTCACTTCATGGGGAACATGCCTGCCAACCCTGTCAAGGTACACACAGGTTTAGGGAGGACGAACATCACATTTCCTCAAACAGAAATGTAGAGTCTGTACATTCTATGTTCAGCCATGTGAAGCTGTTTAATATGCAAAAAAAAATCACCTACACAGCTGCACATTTGCAGTTATAGTTGGCTGCACATTTGAAGTTAAGCATGAATTCACACAGGATCAGGCATTGTGGCAAGTCCATGGCAGGGTTGTCCAGTGGTGGGGGGACCTGGGGTGGGTTTCCTGGGCGTGTCTATACCTGCTGAATGTAACCACTGTGAAACAATCAGGAAATAACTTTTTATTTCTCTGATTAACATTATTGAGACAGTTATTGTTGCTCTCTCTAAACTTCTTCGTGTCACTATTTTGCGGCATAAATTGCGAGTCAGACTCAGATTTAGAAGCTGGTACATGAAATGATGAATGAAACACACACACAAGTAGATTATCAGAGTTTAGTCCGTGGATCCACCCGAATAGTCTCTGCTTCAGACACGTTTCAGGCTGACTGTGAAGGTTTGACCGATCTGAGTGTCTGATTGGCTTGCGGAGTGTGACATGGGGCTCTGTTTTCCCAAAGTTGGATCTGGATCAACTTCTCGCCCGCATTTAAAGATGCAGATACAAAAGAAATGACGCCAAAATATATGTATTCACATCTGTAAAGACAGATGATTAGAAGTAAGCAGATTTGGTGAGATCTGTTCCACATGTTTTGTTTATTATTTTTCAGGTGGCCTGTAAAACCATGCTTAATGGATCTGACCTGCTGTCTAACCTCAGGAACACTGCAGGTATTTTAATCAAAGCACCGTAAAGTTTAGTGTGTTGATTTATTTTATTTTTTTTCAGATGTATTTCATGTCAGCAGACACTAGAGGGCACATGTCCTATACATGCATTAGCAAACTCACACCCAGAAGTTTGTACATCCTGTCTGTTTCTCCTGGTTTCCTTCTGGTGGATTGGAGACTGTCAAGTGTTAAAGTTGAGATCACTGAGTAGTACTGGGAAAGAATCCAGAATATCTGAGCCTCAGTTGATATTACACAATCATTTTTTGCAGCGATTGTGTACAACGCTACTGGTGTGCTGACCTGTTTCGACCTGTATAGTCTGTATTTGGAGTGTGCCGATCCCACTGGCTGTGGACTGGGCTTTGACAGCATGGCCTGGGACTACCAGGTACTCCAACAACCTCCAACACATGACACAGCATGAAGTATCTGTATGTAATCTGACCATGATGTCAGCATATGATCATTGCTGGCTGGTATCTTGTTGATTAGTAATGGAACATAGTGCTGGGACTGATGCTCTTAGTTCATCATACTAACACATCTCCTGTGCTTGCAGGCGTGCACAGAGATTAATCTGTGCTATGAGAGCAACAACGTGACAGACATGTTTCCTCCCATGCCCTTCACAGAGAGCGACCGTGAGCGTTACTGCTCCAAACGCTGGTCTGTGGTTCCACGACCAGACTGGCTCAAAATCCAGTTCTGGGGTGACGGTGAGTACTGAATAATAATAGACTCACCAGACTGTCCTGGAGGTGTAATGGGATTTGATTCAGCGGTCGCCTATGTGACGTATTTCTGGAAAGTGCAACAACCACTCATCTCGGCCTGTAGTTGCAGCCTCAAAAACACTCAAAGCGCACATGGTTTTTAGCTTTGATTCGTCCTTTAACCTCCTCAGAGGCTGAGCACATTTAAAAATTCTGCCTGAAAGATGAAGCAAACAGTGATCAGAGTCCAGTCCTGAAAATGGTCTGAGTGTATGTTCTCCTTAACACTGTAACATCTGCATAGCAACTTTGGTTTATGTAGAAACTGTGATGAATTGTGGCGTATGCTCACTTTTGAATACGGCTCTGAGGACTTTACTACTAAGTGTAAAACTTAAATTTCTCAAGACCAGGGACTGGGACAGACGTTTGGTTACTACAGTACATAGCAGAAATATAGACACTTTTGTTTTTTTTCTCCCATTTCCATAAGCTGAAGTTGATTTTGAAAAAAGACATTTATTAGGCACGGAACTATAGATATTAATCACACTACAAGCAGGGAAGTCATGACCCACTCTACTGTGGCTCTGATTGGCTAGGACTTGTTGCCTTTGTTTAATTATAATATCAGGAGGGGACCTTTTTAAGTCCAGTGTAAACTTGAGCTTAAGCTCTTTTAGAAAACACAAAACAATTGAAGAAGAATGTGAGGACACAGAGCCGTTTATATCTCCACCAGTGTTTCTGTCTCTAATGATCTCCCCTTGTGTCCAGCCCTGTCCACAGCCAGCAACATCATTTTCTCCAACGGAGATCTGGACCCCTGGGCAAACGGAGGGGTAAGAGATTAAACCTGAGTGAGTACACCTCATTAAACTGAAGTCGCCACTTTCAGTCCAAGTCATTTAGCTCTCTGCTGTCTAGGTGCGCAAGACCTTGAGCTCATCGCTCATAGCTATCAACATTTCTGAAGGAGCTCATCACCTGGATCTGAGGTACAGCAAGCTGATGGAGAGACATCCATGACTTTCATTTAAACTCACAAAACCAAAATATTACTTTTTTTTTTTTTTTTTCAGAGGCTCTAATGATGCTGATCCAGTGTCAGTAATCAGCGCTAGGAAAACAGAAGCTGACCTCATTGCACAGTGGGTGAAGATGGAGAAGATCAGGCTAGGACAGTCACTTTGAAAATTCCTCATTTGTTTTCTGTAAATCCAGACCTGAACCTGTGCTTCAAACTCATCATGGACAGTGAAACGTGACATTTGCTTGCTCTAATTCTGTGTTCAGACAGCTGGTTTGTCTAAGCAACAGTCCAAAACCTACGCCTAACCTATGATTGCAGACTTCAATGACTGTCAATATTGTTAGCATTTAATTTTATTGATTGATTGTCTCATTTAAGCAGCAGTGTATCATTTTTATAATGCAGTGTAGATTTGGGTCAAAGGGAACACCATACCATGTCAAAGCATCATCAGAAACACTCAGAACATCGTAAGGGCTTCTGATTTATTCTACAGTTAACTATCTTCCTCTGTTTCATTATGAGAGGGAGACTGTACTGACCTCACTATGTTCTGTGTGTTTCCATCCGAGGATATACAAACATGTGAAACATGTATCACCATGACAACTACTGCAAAACTTTGATTTGTTTTGAGTCAACGATCGACACGAATGTTGTTCCTGTTCAATAAAATCTTTAATTTTTACATTTATTCTTACAGCCAGTCCAGTGTTTACTCTACACCAGGTGACGTCAACTATACATTTTGAAATCTTTAAAAAGATACACATCAGACTAATGTCCCACCACCCACTAAGTATTTCAGTGAATCCAGCATAGTGCAGACAAGCTCTTCAGTTCATGTGTAATTGCAAACAGTATCAGCAAATGTACTTTCTGTTTGAACATGTTTGTGACCATCAAATAGGCCTTATTATAACCAAAGATCATTTTACCCATACTGTTACAGAAAATGGCAGTGTATGTTCACAAAGTAACAAAGGACTAAAGCTCTGGACTGAACATCAGGAGTCCTGTAAATGAATGACTGGAACGCCAGTCGTCTGACCGATTGAACATGTGATGATGTATTTCTTTTGCACTTTAGGGCGTCTAAATGAGGTTTGAGCCTTTGCCCTCTGGCTTAAGTAACTTTAATGTGCATTCTGGTGGCTTTGCTGCAAATTAACCTACAATGACAGTTTCTGTGTGTAGCCTCTGGCTCGGTGGCTGCAACTAAAACAGAAGCGAATCACCATCGCCTTTAAAATATCAGCATCTGGCTTCAAACCCTCGCTGATGAAATGGTTATCAAAATATCTCCTTGGTTAATTTTTCCTGAAAAAGATGTGGCTTTAGAGAAATGGCTTTTCATTGTAAACACCCCAAACGAAGTCAAACGCCAAGGTTAATTCAATTTTCAGAACATCTTTGGCTCATGAATTTGCTGAAATACATCCAGGGAGAGATCACACAGAGCCTGTTTACACACGCACACACACACAAACGGTGGTGACTACAGAAAGATAGATTCTTTTGAGGGACTGCTGGAAATATATCAATCCTTATTTCACTGTAAAAATAGTTATTTCTGCAGAAGTCACAATGACCGTAAGCTGCAAATCAGCAACATATGCACATGTAAAAATAGCACAAATGGAATAGAAATGGACATTTACAGACCGTTAACAGTTGAATGTCTTTTGAATGTTGTCCGAAGCAACATTAAAGGCACATGTGAAACAACACCAAGGACAAGAAAAAAAATACACAGAATTTACAAGACGTTTGGTCTTAATACGAAATCATGAAGTCCTTAAGTCAACATCTACAAGTAGAGCGATGATGTAAACTGGAATATTTACAGGAATGACTGCAAGCTGTGCAGAAGACATGACTACCCACTGCACTGAGACAGCTGTAATTACACCTTTTAAATATACACTACAAACCAAATATATTATGCTAAATTTATATTTAAAATCTCACCTGAAAGAAAAACAAATGTACTCTACACCTTAAGGAAAAGGACAAAAGAAAGAAATGCAGTCAAAGAGCAGCTGCTCAGTATAAAAAGGTCAACAATGTAGCTGAATCTTCACAGTTCATAAGTAAATCTGCTGCTTGGCAACTGGAACCAGACCAAGGTCATGTGAGCCCCGAGTAGAGAGCGATGATGGAGGAGAGGTTGAAAATTGTTTTCAGTATCACACCAACCCACACAGACATTGACAGAATCCTCACCGCATGTTCACACTGCGGCAACATGATCAACGTGTCATCAGACCAGTCGTTTCATTGCTGGTTGCCACCATGTTGTGTTCATGAACAAGTGTAAAATGGAGAAAGTGATTCTAGCCCGTCAGGGTTCACTTCACACAGGCTGCAAGAAGTAACGCCTCACAGACGATAAGGCAAGAAAAATAGGGGCAGAAGTGAAGCAGAAAGAATTTATTTTGATGAATAAGGAATGGGTGATATGGATGACCTTCACTAAACATTTACTATGTCACGTTTAGTGACCTACATTTAAGAGACGGTTTTAACCAAGCAGGACTAGTCCAACAGAAAATGAAACACCTGATGAGCCAAGGTACTTCACTGTATAAATGATGGCAACATAATGGCAGTGGAGTACGAGACTCCAATTTTTAGATACTTCAGTATCTCAATTCTACTTTGAACATGTTACTTGGGTCTCTCAGGTCACTTTGCAGATTAAGATTTGACGTGTAAACATTCAGCATGATCAGCTTATAAAATATGAGAATCAGTTTCACCAGCTGCAACATTCAAATGCTGGGCAAATCCTATCAGGCATATCATATTTTTAAGGGTTATGGCTTGTAATTAATGGCTTTAATTTAATCATTAATAAGACGTCAACATTCACTGTTAATGCTTCTGTAAGGATCTGAACATCAGTATGGATCATCATATCACCCAACCCTATTAGAACATTATGTCTGACTTCTGACGACTGGTCAGCGTCACCCATTAATCATGTTGCAGTGTGAAGACTTTACAATGTTTTCTCCTTGACATGAACTTTTAGGCAGCACAGTCACATTTCTTGTGTGAAGACCTGTCAGGAAGCTTCAGATTTATTTCCTGTTTTCATGTGAGAACAGGTGTATTTAGCACACGGCATGATGATGAAGAAGCTTTTTATGAGTCATGATGACGTACGAACATGTCAGCAGAGCGGTGAGGTGGAACTGTGGGGTCAGACCACCAGGGCAGACACACTTTGTTTAGAACGAGTTAAATGCTGTTTCAGAACCCTTTTCACTGGAATAGGAATACAATGCAAGGGTGAAGTAAGACTTTTTGTCTCTGTGACACAATTTGTCACTTAAGTTGTTTTGTTAGAAATACAATGTTCACAACTGTAATCAAAATAGAAGCTATGAAGCAGCTTTAAATACAATTCAAGTCACGATCAGGTCTTTTCTTTAATGCTGGGTGGTCATGAGGACAAAAACCATCCTCTGCTTGTCCAGCATAAACTCTGGAGCTACCAGAAGTCCATGCAACCAAAAGGACTAGTCAAATAAATTAACAAGAAGGAGGCTCTTGTTTTTTTTTTTTTTGCAAACAGTTGATCCAAACAGTAAAAAGAGGCTTTTTCCATCTGTGGTCTGAGATTTCACAGCATTCAGTCACTGAGACAGAAGATGAAGGAATTATCCTGAGGTGTTTGTTCTGGTTATACGTGCAGTTTCATCTGCCATTTGAATTTGTGTGTGTGTGTGCGCGCGCGTGTGTCACGCAGTGGAAGGCCATATAGGCAGGGGATGAGCTTCAGTGTTGAAGACATACTGGTCTAGGCTGATGAGGTTGGGGTCGTCTGAGAAGAGCAGGTACAGATATTTCAGGGTCTCTCCCAGGAAGAAGCTCTCCATCTTGTCTCGCGGACTCGTGTAGTCTGGGTCACGCACGTTATTGATGGAGGTGTAGCCGCCGGAGGACACCTGAGGGGAAACACACAGGGATTCATCTACATCTACAGTGAACCTGACTTACACCTGAGTCAGGGGATATATTTGTTTGATCCACGAGAGTGAGGCTAGTGCTTTGCAACAGACTGGCAAGCAGTCTCTCCCAAACCTGTACCCTGAACTTTACGCAACAAATGTCCTTAACTCAACCTGAAACCGATCACTTTGTCAGAACCTGTCGGATTGAGGTCGGGCAGGCAGGTCCATACGTGTGTTTTTAGTTTTAAACAGTGCTGCCAATGTTACTCTTTCACAACAAGTCATTTCCTTATTTTTCATTTTGTGTTTGGTAACCTCTGTTGACATACTTTTGACGACACGCCTGACACAGACAGCCTTCATTTCACTGACCTTGGTGTACTTGTTGAAGTTCTGAAGTATCTCAAAGCCCCAGTCCTGATACTTGTGGTCCTTGGTGAACCTGTACAGGTAGAAGAGACTCTCCACCGTCTCTGGTCGCAGGAGGTTGTGCCTGTCTGCGAGCTATCACAGAGCAAACAGAAGGTGACACAAAGAGAATTTAGAGTCACGTCTGAGTGTAAACATCTAGTTATTTAGGTAATACTCTTTAATAATGACACAGAGCCTACTTATCAGCAGACACTGTGTTTCCACTCTGACGCCACGATCTCTGCTTACCTTTACATCGATGTCTCGGTTGCTGCCCTGATGCATGTTGAAGTGGACGATCTCTGGACTGAGGCCAGTCTCCATCTGGGCATACATCTGGTAGCAGGTCTCCATCAGCTGTTTGGCCAAGTCCATGTGATCATCAGGCAGGCCGTTGTGAGCACCGAGGGCCAGAGTGCCCGGCAAGAAACACACTAAATGATCCTAAAAAAACAAGAACAGCAGTGTTATTTTCATCAGACGAGACGAGACGAAATATGTTCGTCAACGAGCCTTTTTCCCTTGACGTAGACGAGACGATACAATGTTCTAAAAACACTGACGAAAAATGTGCCAATGTGTGTTTTTGTTGACGAATAAAAACAAAAATGTCATGCAAGAACAAAAACGTCCTCCTTGTTTTCGTCTACTATATAAGAAAAAAAGCAACATCCGGTCCTGCTGTCATGTGTTTGTGCCAGCACTTCTTTTACTGTAGCAGCGTCACGGCCACATGTTTGAGATCCTCTGGCTGCTCTCGCACCTGTGGCTTGAAAACAAGCAGCATGCAGGAGAAACACGGTGTACGAACAGCACAATCTAGAGCATGAAACGGGCCTTAGAAGTCAGGCCCGACCCGGCCCGGGCCCGATAGATTTCAACCCGAGCCTGCAGTTTTGATTGACAGCTTTGTAGAGCCCGAACCAGTTTGCAGCCCGACGTTATTAAAATGTGTGCATATGGCCTAACAGTCAAGAATGAGTCCAGCCTCCCCATTTGTGCTAAACACTAACAGTGATGGACTCATCTTAATTTGAATATTTTAGTAGATGCAACTGGCATAAAATCAATTTATTTATATTGAAATTTAATTTCATTATAGGGTGTACCTGCTATTAGTAGATTAAAAAATTAAATCATGTGCATATTAACTGTGTATTGAAACAACAGACAAGACACTTAGCAAAGTTGCATTGAAGATGAATTCATTCAATTAAATTCAATCAAGACATTTAATCAATATGTTAGCTGTGGAACACAAGTGAACTGGAATTAATAAACAAAAAAAAAATATTCCTGAAATAAATAGAAAAAGACTAAAATGTTTTGACTAAAACTGGACTAAAATACCCTGTGTTCACGTTTGACTAAACAGAAGCTGCATCGACCGCCATCCGGTGGGCGGTCGATGCTCTGCGGTACTACCTGCTGGGGCGCTCATTCACCCTCTGCTCGGACCACGCCCCCTCCACAATTTGTGAAAGACTAAAAGTGACTCTATTTACAGAATATGTTGAAAGACTCCATGAAGTGATCAGGAGAGCGAGCTCTGTCCTGGGCTGTCCTCTGGACTCCATAGAAGAAGTGGGTGAGAGGAGGATGTTAGCTAAGCTGAAATCCTTCATGAATCATGTACAATGCCTCTCACCCTCTACATGACACCGTGAGGTCCCTGAGCAGCTCCTTCAGCAGCAGACTGCTACATCCACGGTGTAAGAAGGAGAGGTTGCACAGGTCATTCATCCCTGCCAGACTTTACAACACCTGCACCACCTGATCATGTTGTAGTTTCTGTTTCCAATTACCACCACTACTCACCATAGCTTTTATATTTATTTTTTATCCGTATTTATATTTTCATTACAATTTCTTACCATGTGCAATATTATTTATATCACGGCCACTTTACCTTTAGTACTTTTTCGCACGTCTGCACACTCGTCTGTTGTTTCCCGTTCATTTTTGGTTTGTTGTATAGGCTGAAGGATACTTGTGTCTGTTCGTAGTGTTTGTCCTTTTCATTTTTATTTCTGTAGTTTATATTACACATCTTTTGCTGCTGTTACGAGTAAATTTAGCCATTGTGGGATAAATAAAGTATAATTTAATCTTAATCATGTATGACATTCATAACCATGTTTTCATTAGTGTATAATCACCTGAAAACAACAATCATTATGTTTTTCTTATTTTAGAATAAGCCTGTTATTTCTACAGAGCAAAAGAAATGTTGTGTCCAGCCTCAAGTGGCCATTGGAGGAACCTCCATAAGCCCCTGTATTAAAACCTCACAGCAGAAATAAACATGTTTACAGCCTGGTACAAAAAACAGTTTTGCTCTCTGGAACGGAAAATTTATTTTTATTCTGTCTGATTCCTGTTGCATTTAGTTTGTATATGTACACAGTGTCTGACACCTGTATGTATTTAGCACCTATAAAGTCTCAACCATGGTGCCATTTAGAGCGGGTTCATACCAACAATTTAGGAAGTGATACTACCTTTGTTTCTTCCTCTTTTTATGTGTAAATGTCTTTGGATTTTAGTACAGTGCATTGCCTGCAGACTCTAATGTCTTTATGTTTTATATTAGAAGTATTAGGACCTTTACATTTAACAGTATTAACAGTAGTAAAAGATCTGAATACTTCCTCCATCACTCTTTTTAATGACCTTGCATGCTGATGAAGAGAACAGTGTTGTATATATTGAAGTAGCTGAGTAGTATTAATCTATATAGTTAACAATTGAAATGTATAATTCAACAACATTTCAGGGAACATTGTTGTTGGGCAGTGAATGAACTCGCTTATATATTTTCTGTGTCTTTGGCGTGTTTCTCAAGAGAAGCTCTGTGCTTCGTCTCATAGTGGCACTTCACACTGCTGATTTTAATATTCACTGTGGTCGGTCTGTGGGAAGAATGAACATGCAGGAGTGAAACCGCTCAATAACTCGAGGACACCACGTGAAATGACTTTTCTCTCACTGTTTCTGCCTGCCTCTCACTCACTGACTCGAGTCGCAGTGCTTATTAGGATACACAGACTGGATTGTCTGACTAGCATCACATGGATTTTTCAACCCAATATAATTGGTTCTCTGAGATCTAAACCGGCGCTGTAAAAGCTGGAAAATCTGTGACTGTTAAAATAGATGTTTCTCCCATATTGTGACATTCGCTGTCTGGAGCCTGGGATTAAAAGAGAAGGGACCAGCAGGAGAATTTTGAGGGGGGCATGAATATTACTGACCATTTTAGGGCTGAACTGTCCATGTGAGACCTCTCCAACAAAGGTCAGGCCATTAGGCGAAGACTTCTGCAACAGGTTCTTCTTTACACCCTCGATCGCCTGCAGGTAGTCCTCCAAGAGCCTGAAATTACACACAGAATGAACATTTTAATGTTTAATGATGAATGAGAAAATTAATTAAACATACAGTGACATACAGGGAGTACAGAGTGGACCTTATATAGGTGAGACAAAACACACGTCCAACAAAGAATTCATTTCATTCATTCATTCAAAGCTGCTTAGTCTAAACCTGTCCTCCAGCAGAGCTGAGTGTGTGTCTAATGAAAGATTAATAAACAGGAACAATCCCCTCCAAAGTAACCACATGCTGCAGAAACACTTTCATGTCTTTAACTGTTTTCTAACACTGAGACGTTACAACCTATCAGCTCTATACACACACATCCCACAATCATACATTAAAGGAGACAACCAGGCGGAGCAGTGTCCCCCCCGTCTGGACCTGTTTGTTATGTAACAGATCCGGCTTAAAACAGGTACAGTACCTAACCCATGATAATGTAACAAGATGGAGGTGATTCATGGGAGGGTGATGCCACAGAGACATTTTTGGAAGATTTATGTAGTCACCATTAATGAGTATGTAAAGTTATCCTAATGGTTCTAATTAAAACTCTAAAATTAAGTCAGTCTGAAGAAAAGCAATCATGATGCATCAGCTATGCTGAGCAGGTTGTGATAAAAACAGGAATCTCTAGTTGGACTTACTGGTTCTCCTTCTTGCCTCCCTGGATCCACTGCTTCAGCAGGTATTCATAGTAGCTGTCTGCTCTGGCCCCCAGTGTGTAGATGCCTTGATGGGTGAACTGTCCATTGTTTGTGTTGATGAACATGGGCACGAGACCGTCCAGCTTGCCGTCCAGCTTGTGGACCTGTGTCATAACTTCAGCCACTGCAGCCTGGAACACCAAGGTCAGAGGTCTGATGAGTTAAGCTGCGCAGACTCAGAAAAACTAATCCTACATTACAAGAAAATGATCTTTAAATGTTGAAGCCACCCTGCCAATAGATTTAACTAATTATATTAGATTACAGATTCAAAAATTAGACTGTGCATCAGAGTTTCGCCTGAATTCATTCATTAAGTCGAACAACAGCTAATAATAATGAAAGATATGTATGAATATTATAAGAATGACTACCTGACATTTAGCTCATTGTGCTTCAGAGTGCACATTACATTTAAAACCAATGTGGTCAACAATCAAGACAAAATAATGCACAGAACATTGTCCTATGGGATGAGCCCATTCTAAACACCAGCAGGAAATATGCTTCAGATAATCCAGGCGCAGTGTATTCTCAGAACAACAGCATTTCACCACTAGAAAAGCCAGTGTGGACTCCATATATTGTATATAATATTTCTAGAAGACGTGGGCAAGCCAGTAAGAAGTCAGTGAGGCTTCATCTCCTTGTTGTTTGCTGTAACATCTCCTACGAATCAGTCAACGTGCCTCCCTGGATAGGGGTGTGATTTGAGAGTGAAACCCTGCCCATATTATACCTTTGTTTTGAAGCTCATATGTGTGCTGCAGGAAACACTGAGAAGAAGCATTGTCCAGAAAAAAAGTAGATTTGTAGTAATTTGTCAGAAAAGCTGTAGCTGCAGTAATCAGACCAGAACTGGGTCACAAGGTTCATCAAAGACTAAAAATACACACGTCTGTCTGAACATGGCTGGGTTTTAGGTGCTGGTGAAACCAGATTAAAGATGGAAGGTGACTGGATTTTGACTGTTTCAGTCACAGAGGCTGTCGCTGACTGGGCATTTAGCATTTCAAATACATTCTCATGCTAACAGCATCAGTCTGTCTTCCTTCCTGGCTCTATGGACTAAGACACGTACCATGTTAACAAGACTTCTTGGGTTCGAATGTAGCCCATCTCTCGAAATTATTACTCTGTAGTTGCCAGCTAGCCACAGTCCGATGGGAGAGATGACAATGGCTGCTGCAAGGCAACGAAAGCAGCAGCTGATATCAAACCCAGTAGGTATTAATGCATACAAGATCAAGCTAGAAAAAGCTAACACACCCAGTCTAGATCTCCAGTTTGGTATGGTCTATAGCCACGCTAGCAGTCCAGTAATGCTAATGACACAGAAGGTCATACAAAACTGCTGCATGGACAAAACAATGGTGAGAAAATGTATCTAGATCTACAGCTTCACCACAGAAAAAGCAAAGAAAATGAAAAGGTGGGGAAGAACTACATTGTTTATTACATTAAAAGTATTAACACTCTGAACACTGTCCATTTGAGACTCATTGTGTCAGGCTCGAACACATTGACTCAGCTTCAGCTGGAATGATCAGCCTCAGTTGCTGTTCATTACTGCGTAGCCGTTTTAAACAGCACCAAGAAAAGAGAGGTGGGACCTCTCAGTGCTGTTTAGAAACACCATGTTATGTTGGAAACACACAGTGACGTCAAATTGTGTGTTAACAACCTTACAAATGGAAAGCCGAGCCTAAGTGCCCTGAGCATGGTTATATCTTGGTCAGTTACCTGGTACCGTGGGTCCTGGGTGAGGCGGGTGAGCTCTCTGAACTCCAGCTGGATGCTTGTGACCTCTGCCACAGTGCTGTCTGAAGTCCAGCGAGGCGGGTGGGCTGTGCCTTTGCCAATGTTCACATCAGAGTACGGGATCTTGGACGGGGTGTTGAAGGCTGGCATCAGCCGAGAGCCGATGTCTTTCTGCAGAGAAGGACTGCAGATTACATGCAGGCATTTGTGGATGAAAGGCACCAAAACACAGATTTTAAAATATCAGGGGTGCTGAAAAGCTTGGAAGACACAAAATTCAGCATATATGAACAGAGGGAAGGTTTCTCTGCAGGAATAAACTGATTGGTTGGTTTGGAATTACTGGGCTATTTCAAAGGCGCTATATGTAGCATTTCTACAGCTGAAGCCATTAATCCATTAGTTACCTTGTGGTTTTCATAAACCCAACTAGTGATCACAAAAATAATTGGCAGATTAACTGATAATAAAAAATAAAGCTGGAGCCAGAAGTATTATGACCTAGAAAACATTTTTTTTAATCTTTAGAGAGAAAGTTGAACAAATAACTGTTGAACTACATATTACATTATATGCGTCTAAGTCCAATTTAAAGGTCTGGAGGACTTGAAAACACGACATGAAATAAGTGAAAGGCCAATGGAAAATGTCTCCTCCAACACGTTTATGCTCTTCAGCAAAGTCAGAAATAGGAATCAGAGAACCAGCCCCTTATTATTATGATTTATTGTTTATTTAGTTTTCAGAGATCACACTCCTTATGCTAATATAATATTTCATCATTTGGATGATGCTTTGTGTTGCCCAGCTCGTATGTAGCTATAAAATTTGCATAAAGGTGACCAAACAAACAAACAAACACGAAGAATGATCATCACAAAGAACGGCAGGAGGATTCCAACCAGTCGAGGCTAAATGAGGAGCTCGTACTCCTGTCATATTGACGTGGTTTGGGTGTTAAGAATCTGACACGGACCAGAAAACAGTATTGCTAATTATGCTACAGACTGGAAAGGTGCAATACAAGTGCAATCTTTTTATTTATGGCAAAGACTATGTCTCTAGATTGGTGGTAAAGAGTCTGAGATGAAAGAGGTACTCATGTACTTGGAAAGTACAGCTCAATTCTTTTTTATTAGGACATGAAGGTTTTGAAAGGAGTGTTAACTCACAGCTTTGTCTAGGAACAGGGTGTCTCCAGTTAGATGGTAGGTGCTCAGCAGGCCTCCCAGGATGCGGATGGTGCTTTCAAACAGGTTAACATCTACATTCTTGCTGAACGTGAGCTCTGTGGCCACCCACGTCTTCGCTTCTTCAAATTCTGCCACAAACAAACATTTTGAGAATACAGAACAATTTAAATTATTTATTAATGAGCTCTAAAATGATTCTGTACATTTAACTGGTTTAAAATAAGATAAGCTTAGGGGGGGTGTCATTTAGCTCAGTCGGTAGAGCATCCACCCCATGCACAAAGGCTCAGTCCTGTGGCTCTTTCCTGCATGTCATTCCCTATCTCTCTCTCCCCACATTTCCTGTCACTCTTCAAGCTGTCTCTGTCAAAAAAGCTCAAAAAGGCCAAAAATATCTTTAAAAAAAAAAAAAAAAAAAAAACAACAGGTTGTCATCATCGTCACATTTCAGAACTACAAACAGAGACCATGATGGAGGCATAATGAATTCTGAGAGGTTCAGCTGGGTTATAAACAGATTAGCTACAGTCTGGACTTCTTCATGTGTGTATAATTATACTTCATTACTGAACTATCCTATGCATAGCTGTTTTATGATTTCTCTATGTTTAGGCTTCAAGTAAAATATTTATTTAATAGGGTTTAATATGGATATTAAATTTCTTTATATGTGCGCCCTGCAGAGGCATGTGTATGGGCTTATTGGTGAACAGGTTAGCTGTACAACAAAGATACCCTGGATTTCTGTGGCTGTGTGTGAGTTTTCAGACAGAAGCCAGAACAAACATTAGAAGAGGTAGACTCACGCTGTGATGGGATGTTAGCGGCCGACATGGGGCTGACCTCTTTACCTCCTTGGCCTTCTGGAGTGCAAGCTTTTATTGATGGCCTCCTCTTGCTCCTCTTCATCCTGGACCGCTGTGCAAGAACAAACATACATGCATACATACAGTATACAACCATACTGTACCATTACTATGACCTTCATCACTGTACCACGATACGGATGCCCAGCATATCTGAGTTCTACGGAGCCCCTAAAGGGACATGGTGAAAGAAAAAAAAATGGAAGTGTTTCTGGTGCGCACTAGAATTTCTCGTGCGCACCAGAAAGTTTTATTAGTGTGGCACGAGTTTCTGGTGCGCCGAGGAAAACTTTCTGGTGGCACCAGAAACACTTCCATTTTTTTTCTTTCACCATGTCCCTTTAGGGGCTCCGTAGAGTTCAGCTGATACGTGGACACTTCCTATAACAAGCATTCGACTAGAAAAAACACTGCTGAATTATTTTAGATATTTTGAGACAGGCCTTTATTTTCACTGGTTGACTTGTTTTGATGAGCTTATTTTCATTCACTGATTATTTCTATCACTCACTTGAACTGCTGTGATGTTTCACATTAAAAGTCTTTCAATGAACATGATCTCTCCCTTTGTTGGGTCTCAGTCTCTAAGATTCAGGGGCTCAGGCATATAGCGGCAATGGAATATAATACTGTTGGGTCTCTGTAGATAATATTATAAAAGGTATGGTCTAGATCTGCTCTATATGGAGTGTCATGTTATCTGTGAGATAACTTTTGTTATGAATTGGTGCTATATAATAAAATTGAACTGATTGAATTAATATGCATAGCTATGTTTTCATCAGTGTATAAGTGCGAAATGATGAGATCCTTTCTATGGACTCAATGGCCGTGTTGAACCACCGTGCCCAGAACTGACAGACACAAACACTTGATGACACTAGTTGTTCTTTCCTTGGCTGCATCTACAACTACACTGCGATATACCTCTAAATCCTACACAAGAGATATCAAAACTAAGTAGTGAATGGATTTTTAAACATTATTGTGAGTTATTAAAGAACAGGTGATTCCACAACCCGGCAGGGATTCTTTTAGCCAGCCTTTACCAGCAACAAGCTGTTATTTGTTTGTGATGTGCACGATTGAAGTTATTTTATTGATCCATCTTTTTTATGAATAAGATCGAATTAGCATCCAGCATGTAAAGAATGGAACAACTTCTTAAAGCAAGAGTTGTGTTCTTCAGTGGTGAACTGGGAGACAGTGCGTGGGATTCAGTTTAGGATAAAAGATTAAAAAGACTTTTTGATGCATTTTGTGGGCAGGATCGCTACTTCTTTCTATCTCTAACTGTAAGCAGCTATGAAGCCAGCTATGTAATAATCTAACCTAATAAATAATACTGTACCTTAGTAGTTCCTGGGCATTTGCAAGTTATCAACAGCGATGGCCAAGAACACGTTGGGAGTGTGTCTAGTTATTTGCGTTCTCAGGAAAAGATCAAATGATTGATGAACACAGATCAATATGTACAACTGCAGCTGTTCTTCAAATCAATGATAAATTCTTTCACAGTGTTATACGGCTGCCTGACAGCCACAAAGTCGAATCAATCTGGATCAATTGGGCGGATACAGTTTCCAAAGAGAGTGAGACAATGAAATAAATGGGAGGAGAACATTCCCCCGTGAACGCCTCCCTGTGATTCGTCCCGTGGTACATGACTGCGTTCCAGTCCTCCCCGGTTGGATCTGCGAGAGACACAGGCTGGTTTTTGAGTCCAGTTCAGAGACGCCAAAAAAAAAAAAAAAAAGAAAGCATGATGGAGTTGACTTTTACCTGGAAGACGGTGAGAATGGGCTGCTGGAGGTGTCAAAGTTGGTGTCGGCGTTTCGTCTTCGAAATTAAACCTACAGAGGAGGAGAGACAAATGAACGTGATGGAGCTCCAGAGAGACATTCACTCCTCCTCCTGCAGGAGGATGGAGCAGCTTATTGTCCTCTCCCCATTAAGCTGCGCCACATTATTCCAGCTCCAGTTTTAAACAGTGCTGCCAATGTACCTTTCACAACAAGTCATTTCCTTATTTTTCATTTTGTGTTTGGTAACCTCTGTTGACTACTTTTGACGACACGCCTGACACAGACCGCCTTCATTTCACTGACCTTGGTGTACTTGTTGAAGTTCTGAGTATCTCTCAAGCCCCAGTCCTGACTTGTGGTCCTTGGGAACCTGTCAAGGTAGAAGAGCACTCTCCACCGTCTCTGGTCGCAGGAGTTGTGCCTGTCTGCGAGCTATCACAGAGCAAACAGAAGGTGACACAAAGAGAATTTAGAGTCACGTCTGAGTGTAAACATCTAGTATTTAGGTAATACTCTTTAATAATGACACAGAGCCTACTTATCAGCAGACACTGTGGTTCCACTCTGACGCCACGATCTCTGCTTACCTTTACATCGATGTCTCGGTTGCTGCCCTGATGCATGTTGAGTGGACGATCTCTGGACTGAGGCCCGTCTCCATCTGGGCGCCTACATCTGGTAGCAGGTCTCATCAGCTGTTTGGCCAAGTCCATATGTCATCAGCAGGCGTTGTGAGCACCGAGGGCCAGAGTGCCCGGCAGAAACACACTAAATGATCCTAAAAAACAAGAACAGAGTAAACACACAGCAGTGTTATTTTCATCGCGAGACGAGACGAAATATGTTCGTTCAACGAGCCCCTTTTTCCCTTGACGTAGACGAGCATACAAGTTCTAAAAACACTCCCCAAAAACAAAACTAAAAACACTGACGAAAATGTGCCAATGTGTGTTTTTGTTGACGAATAAAAACCAAAATGTCATGCAAGAACAAACGTCCTCCTTGTTTTCGTCTACTATATAAGAAAAAAAGCACATCGGTCCTGCTGTCCGTGTTTGTGCCAGCACTTCTTTTACTGTAGCAGCGTCACGGCCACATGTTTGAGATCCTCTGGCTGCTCTCGCACCTGTGGCTTGAAAACAAGCGAGCATGCACGGAGAAACACGGTGTTGTCGAACAGCACAATCTAGAGCATGAAACGGGCCTTAGAAGTCAGGCCCGACCCGGCCCGGGCCCGATAGAGTTCAACCCGAGCCTGCAGTTTTGATTGACAGCTTTGTAGAGCCCGAACCAGTTGCAGCCCGACGTTATAAATGTGTGCATTGGCCTAACAGTCAAGAATGAGTCCAGCCTCCCCATTTGTGCTAAACACGAACAGTGATGGACTCATCTTAATTTGAATATTTTAGTAGATGCAACTGGCTAAAAATCAATTTATTTATATTGAAATTTAATTTCATTATAGGGTGTATCCTGCTATTAGTAGATTAAAAATTAAATCCTGTGCATATTAACTGTGTATTGAAACAAACAGACAAGACACTTAGCAAAGTTGCATTGAAGATGAATCATTCAATTAAATTCAATCAAGACATTTAATCAATATGTTAGCTGGAACACAAGTGAACTGATATAATTAAAACAAAAAAAAATATTCTGAAATAAAATAGAAAAGACTAATGTTTTGACTAAAACTGGACTAAATACCTGTGTTCACGTTTGACTAAACAGAAGCTGCTCGACCGCCATCCGGTGGGCGGTCGATGCTCTGCGGTACTACCTGCTGGCGGCCTCATTCACTTCCTGCTCGGACCACGCCCCCCTCCACAATTTGTGAAAGACTAAAAGTGACTCTATTTACAGAATATGTTGAAAGACTCCATGAAGTGAGCAGGAGAGCGAGCTCTGTCCTGGGCTGTCCTCTGGACTCCATAGAAGATGGGTGAGAGGAGGTGTTAGCTAAGCTGAAATCCTTCATGAATCATGTACAACGCCTTCACCCTCTACATGACACCGTGGGTCCCTGAGCAGCTCCTTCAGCAGTAGACTGCTACATCCACGGTGTAAGAAGGAGGGTTGCACAGGTCATTCATCCCTGCCAGACTTTACAAACCCCTGCACCACCTGATCATGTTGTAGTTTCTTGCTTTCCAATTACCACCACTACTCACTACGCTTTTATATTTATTTTTTATCCTTATTTATTTTTCATTACAATTCTTACCATGTCAATATTATTTATATCACGGCCCACTTTACCTTTAGTACTTTTTCGCACGTCTGCACACTCGTCTGTTGTTTCCCGTTCTTTTGGTTTGTTGTATAGGCTGAAGGACACCTTGTGTCTGTTCGTAGTGTTTGTCCTTTTCATTTTTATTTCTGTAGTTTATATTACACATCTTTTGCTGCTGTTACGAGTAAATTTAGCCATGTGGGATAATAAAGTATATTTATCTTAATCATGTATGACATTATAACCATGTTTTCATTAGTGTAAATCACCTGAAACACAATCATTATGTTTTTCTTATTTTAGAATAGCCTGTTATTTCTACAGAGCCAAGAAAGTTGTGTCCAGCCTCAAGTGGCCATTGGAGGAACCTCCCTAAGCCCCGTATTTAAAACCTCACAGCGAAATAAACATGTTACGCCTGGTACAAAAAACAAGTTTTGCTCTCTGGAACGGAAAATTTATTTTTATTCTGTCTGATTCCTGTTGCATTTAGTTTTTATGTACACAGTGTCTGACACCTGTATGTATTTAGCACCTATAAAGTCTCACCCATGGTGGCCCATTTAGAGCGGGTTCATACCAACCAATTTAGGAAGTGATACTACCTTTGTTTCTTCCTCTTTTTATGTGTAAATGTCTTTGGATTTTAGTACAGTGCATGCCTGCAGACTCTGTCTTTTGTTTTATATTAGAAGTATTAGGACCTTTACATTTAACCGTATTAAACAGTGTAAAAGATCTGGATACTCCTCCTCACTCTTTTTAATGACCTGCATGCTGATGAGAGAACGTGTTGTATATATTGAAGTAGCTGAGTAGTATTAATCTCTATAGTTAACAATTGAAATGTATAATTCAACAACATTTCAGGGAACATTGTTGTTGGGCAGTGAATGAACTCGCTTATATATTTTCTGTGTCTTTGGCGTGTTTCTCAAGAGAAGCTCTGTGCTTCGTCTCCTAGTGGCACTTCACACTGCTGATTTTAATATTCACTGTGGTCGGTCTGTGGGAAGAATGAACATGCAGGAGTGAAACCGCTCAATAACTCGAGGACACCACGTGAAATGACTTTTCTCTCACTTTCTTGCCTGCCTCTCACTCACTGACTCGAGTCGCAGTGCTTATTAGGATACACAGACTGGGATTGTCTGACTAGCATCACATGGATTTTTCACCCAATTAATTGGTTCTCTGAGATCTAAACCGGCGCTGTAAAAGCTGGAAAATCTGTGACTGTTAAAATAGATGTTTTCCCCATTTGTGACATTCGCTGTCTGGAGCCTGGGATTAAAGAAGGGACCAGCAGGAGAATTTTGAGGGGGGCATGAATATTACGACCCCATTTAGGGCGACTGTCCATGTGAGACCTCTCCAAAAAAGGTCAGGCCATTAGCGAAGACTTCTGCAACAGGTTCTTCTTTACCCTCGATCGCCTGCAGGTAGTCCTCCAAGAGCCTGAAATTACACACAGAATGAACATTTTAATGTTTAATGATGAATGAGAAAATTAATTAAACATACAGGACATACAGGGAGTTACAGAGTGGACTTATATAGGTGCGCAAAACACACGTCCAACAAAAATTCATTTCATTCTATTTCATTCAAAGCTGCTTAGTCTAAACCTGTCCTCCAGCAGAGCTGAGTGTGTGTCTATGAAGATTAATAAACAGGAACAATCCCCTCCAAAGTAAACCACATGCCTGCAGAACACTTTCATGTCTTTAACTGTTTTCTAACACTGAGACGTTACCACTATAGCTCTATACACACACATCCCACAATCATAATTAAAGGAGACAACCAGCGGCGGCAGTGTCCCCCGTCTGGCCTGTTTGTTATGTAACAGATCCGGCTTAAAACAGGTCACAGTACCTAACCCATGATAATGTAACAAGTGGAGGTGATTCATGGGGGGTGATGCCACAGAGACATTTTTGGAAGATTTATGTAGTCACCATTATGAGTATGTAAAGTTATCCTAATGGTTCTATAAACTCTAAAATTAGTCAGTCTGAAGAAAAAGCAATCATGAGTGCATACGCTATGCTGAGCAGGTTGTGATAAAAACCGGAATCTATAGTTGGTATACTGGTTCTCTTCTTGCCCCTCCTGGAATCCACTGCTTCAGGAGGTATTCATAGTAGTGTCTGCTCTGCCCCGTGTGTAGATGCCTTGATGGGTGAACTGTCCATTGTTTGTGTTGATGAACATGGGCACGAGACCGCCAGCTTGCCGTCCAGCTTGTGGACCTGTGTCATAACTTCAGCCACTGCAGCCTGGACCACCAAGGTCAGAGTCTGATGAGTTAAGCTGCGCAGACTCAGAAAAAACTAATCTACATACAAGAAAATGATCTTTAAATGTTGAAGCCACCCTGCCAATAGATTTAACAATTATTGATTACAGATTCAAAAATTAGACTGTGCATCAGAGTTTCGCCTGAATTCATTCATTAAGTCGACAACAGCTAATAATAATGAAAAGTATGTATGAATATTATAAGAATGACTACCTGACATTTAGCTCATTGTGCTTAGAGTGCACATTACATTTAAAACAATGTGGTCAACAATCAAGACAAAATAAGCACAAACATTGTCCTATGGGATGAGCCCATTCTAAACACCAGCAGGAATATGCTTCAGATAATCCAGGCGCAGTGTATTCTCAGAACAACAGCATTTCACCACTAGAAAAGCCAGTGTGGATCCATATATTGTATATAATATTTCTAGAAGACGTGGGCAAGCCAGTAAGAAGTCAGTGAGGCCTTTCATCTCCTTGTTGTTTGCTGCAACATCTCCTACGAATCAGTCAACGTGCCTCCCGGAATAGGGGTGTGATTTGAGAGTGAAACCCTGCCCATATTATACCTTTGTTTTGAAGCTCATATGTGTGCTGCAGGAAACACTGAGAAGAGCATTGTCCAGAAAAAAAGTAGATTTGTAGTAATTGTCAGAAAAGCTGTAGCTGCAGTAATCAGCACCAGAACTGGTCACAAGGTTCATCAAAGCCTAAAAATACACACGCTGTCTGAAACATGGTGGGTTTTAGGTGCTGGTTGAAACCAGATTAAAGATGGAAGGTGACTGGATTTTGACTGTTTCAGTCACAGGGCGTCGCTGACTGGGCATTTAGCATTTCAAATACATTCTCAGCTAACAAGCATCAGTCTGTCTTCCTTCCGGCTCTATGGACTAAGGACACGTACCATGTTAACAAGACTTCTTGGTTCGAATGTAGCCCATCTCTCGAAATTATTACTCTGTAGTTGCCCAGCAGCACCGTCCGATGGGAGAGTGACAATGGCTGCTGCAAGGCACGAAAGCAGCAGCTGATATCAAACCCAGTAGGTATAAGTCATACAAGATCAAGCTAGAAAAAGCTAACACACCCAGTCTAGATCTCCAGTTGGTATGGTCTATAGCCCCGCTAGCAGTCCAGTAATGCTAATGACACAGAAGGTCATACAAAAACTGCTGCATGGACAAAACAATGGTGAGAAAATGTATCTAGATCTACACGCTTCACCACAGAAAAAGCAAAGAAAATGAAAAGGTGGGGAAGAAACTACATTGTTTATTACATTAAAAGTATTAAACACTCTGAACACTGTCCATTTGAGACTCATTGTGTCAGGTCGAACACATTGACTCAGCTTCAGCTGGAATGATCAGCTCAGTTGCTGTTCATTACTGCGTAGCCGTTTAAACAGCACCAAGAAAAAGAGGTGGGACCTCTCAGTGCTGTTTAGAACACCATGTTATGTTGGAACACACAGTGACGTCAAATTGTGTGTTAACACCCCTTACAAATGGAAAGCCGAGCCTAAGTGCCCTGAGCATGGTTATATCTTGCCGTAGTTACCTGGTACCGTGGGTCCTGGGTGAGGCGGGTGAGCTCTCTGAACTCCAGCTGGATGCTTTGTGACCTCTGCCACGTTGCTGTCTGAAGTCCAGCGAGCGGGTGGGCTGTGCCTTTGCCAATGTTCACATCAGAGTACGGGATCTTGGACGGGGTGTTGAAGGCTGGCATCAGCCAGAGCCGATGTCTTTCTGCAGAGAAGGACTGCAGATTACATGCAGGCATTTGTGGAGAAAGGCCACCAAAACACAGATTTTAAAATATCAGGGGTGCTGAAAGCTGGAAGACAAAATCAGCATATATGAACACGAGGGAAGGTTTCTCTGCAGGAAAACTGATTGGTTGGTTTGGAATTACTGGGCTATTTCAAAGGCGCTATATGGCATTTCTACAGCTGAAGCCATTAATCCTTAGTTACCTTGTGGTTTTTCATAAACCCAACTAGTGATCACAAAATAATTGGCAGATTAACTGATAATAAAAAATAAAGCTGGAGCCCGAAGTATTATGACCTAGAAAACATTTTTTTTAATCTTTAGAGAGAAAGTTGAACAAATAACTGTTGAACCACATATTACATTATATGCGTCTACAGTCCAATTTAAAGGTCTGGAGGACTTGAAAAACCGACATGAAATAAGTGAAAGGCCAATGGAAAATGTCTCCTCCAACACGTTTATGCTCTTCAGCAAAGTCAGAAATAGGAATCAGAAACCAGCCCCTATTATTATGATTTATTGTTTATTTAGTTTTCAGAGATCACACTCCTTATGCTAATATAATATTTCATCATTGGATGATGCTTTGTGTTGCCCAGCTCGTATGTAGCTATAAAATTTGCATAAAGGTGACCAAACAAACAAACAAACACGAAGAATGATCATCACAAAGAACGGCAGGGGATTCCAACCAGTCGAGGCTAAATGAGGAGCTCGTACTCCTGTCATATTGACGTGGTTTGGGGTGTTAAGAATCTGACACGGACCAGACAGTATTGCTAATTATGCTACAGACTGGAAAGGTGCAATACAAGTGCAATCTTTTTATTTTGGCAAAGACTATGTCTCTAGATTGGTGGTAAAGAGTTCTGAGATGAAAAGAGGTACTCATGTACTTGGAAAGTACAGCTCAATTCTTTTTTATTGGACATGAAGGTTTGAAGGAGTGTTAACTCACAGCTTTGTCTAGGAACAGGGTGTCTCCAGTTAGATGGTAGGTGCTCAGCAGGCCTCCCAGGATGCGGATGTGCTTTCAAACAGGTTAACATCTACATTCTTGCTGAACGTGAGTCTGTGGCCACCCACGTCTTCGCTTCTTCAAATTCTGCACAAAACAAACATTTTGAGAATACAGAACAATTTAAATTATTATTAATGAGCTCTAAAATGTTCTGTACAATTAACTGGTTTAAAATAAGATAAGCTTAGGGGGGGTGTCATTTAGCTCAGTCGGTGAGCATCCACCCCAGCACAAAGCTCAGTCCTGTGGCTCTTTCCTGCATGTCATTCCCTATCTCTCTCTCCCCACATTTCCTGTCACTCTTCAAGCTGTCTCTGTCAAAAAAGCTCAAAAAGGCCAAAAATATCTTTAAAAAAAAAAAAAAGAAAAAAAAGAAAAGCTTTAAACTCAGCCCTTTGCAAACTCACAACTTTTGAACCTTTCAGCATGCTGGAGAATAACAATAACAACATGACAACAATAACCTATTCAGGAGGCAGGAGTTTAAGTTGGAAGGAAAAGGTCAGCCTACCTTCTTTAGCCCCAGGATCCACATGGTGTCCAGCGCATCGTGAGTGTCAAACCCAGACCAACCACTCACTGTAGGACTGTGGACAGCGGCCTGAGTTCATCATGGCCCCAAGCAAAGTCTTTAGACCCTTCCATGCATGTCTGAAAGCTTGCCTGCACAACGCCTCCAGCGGCTAGGTTCTGGGACACACAATACAGACAAGATGCCAGTTTTATTATTATTATTATTATCCCATCCGAGTCTACAGAGTGTCAGAAACATGGGTGAAATATTTCACACTCAAATAAAGCCAAGCCTCTTAACTGTGCTACAATGTTTTGTTTTGTTTTGTTCAGTGTTCAGTAACAACTAAAAATTCATAATCAAAAAAAAAAAAAAAAAAAAAAAATACCTGACTCTTTTGATGATTTGGCTTTTTGGTTGGCAGCTGAATCCTCGTTGTTTTCTTCAACTTTGGTGCCTTGTGGCCTGGTCAGTGTCGTCACTGGCCCCGCCACGCTGAAAGATGAAAAAAAATAATAATATAAATATACATATATAAAGAAAAAACTAACTTCAGCTGGGATCAGACTCCGAGTCTCACCTGATGACTCCCTCCTCCCCTTCTTTCTTGCCTCTCAGCTGCCTTGTCCTTGACCGCCGCATCTGAGACGTTTCCTTTCTTCTGAAGACGATTGTGAAGCACAGGCGGCCCCTCTTATTGGGCAATATCCTCTGTGGTTCAGTGGTGACATAAACAACATTTAACATTTGAATCTTCCACTTTACATAAACAAGTTATGAGGAGGAACAGCTGATTGATCTTTATTATTGCAAATGTCATACACACATTCCTATCGACCTGCCCTACCCATGAAAGTTGATCATCCTTTATTTTAACCTCTAATATTTGGATGTCATCATTTCACAAGATTCCCTCCAGACTGTTTCAAAAAAGTACCCAGTATTTATACATAAAAATGTTAGATCATTACTGTGGATTATCCAGGGGCAAAAGAACTCCAGAAACAAATATCTTAAAACTTGGACCACAAGAACAAACCTATCTGTATGAGATAGGTATACTACTAGAAGTGAGTGAGTTATCCTTTTTAAAGAGTGTCTTTGCATGACAATGTTGTAAGCAACAGTGTATCTTCCAACATGAACTAGACCTCCACTACCTGCCAAGTATTGACAACACTGAGCTTTTCGGGTCACTGCAACCTAGATGATGACTGCCAAACAACAAAACCATAAGACACGAGTCTGTGTAGATCTGTAGATACATTTAGTCTCAGAGCTTTTAAAGTGGGTACAGTTTGTTATTTAAGCCGCTATAAAATAGACGAAGCAGTGGAAGTGGAGACTTGTAGGAGCAACGATTATGATGGACACCTTTGTCTGTTCTCCTTTTGATAGTAACACATGATCGACGTGACCGGAAAAAGCTCGTGTTTGTCAATACTTGGACAGGTCGTGGAGGTCTATGTCATGTTGGACGATACACTGTTGTTCTTACAACATTGTCATGCAAAGACACTCTTTTTAAAAAGGAGAACTCACTCACTTCTCGTAGTATACCATTCATACAGAAGGTTTGGTTTCTTGTGTCCAAGTTTTTAAGATATGGTTTCTTGGAGTTCTTTTGCCTGGATAATCCACAGTTACTGCTCTAACATTTTTCTGTCTAAATACTGGGTATCTTTTTGAAACAGTCTGGAGGGGAATCTTGTGCAATGATGACATCCAACTATTAGCGGTTAAAATAAAGGAAGATCAACTTTCATGGGTAGGGCAGGTCGATTAGGAATGTGTGTATGACATTTGCATATAATAAAGATCAATCAGCTGTTCCTTCCTCATAACTTGTTTATGTAAAGTGGAGATTCAAATGTTAAATGTTGTTTATGTCACCACTGACCACAGAGGATATTGCCCAATAAGAGAGGGCCGCCTGT